>NW_025786189.1:0-14957 GCF_021130785.1 Homalodisca vitripennis | reverse complement strand
GCTGGAGTTTAATAATGTTCAAAAGGGTTAAATATTTTATAAATTGTAGAGTATCCTTTTCTAAAACCCCGCCTGAATTCATTAGCATTTCTTTTCATTCACCCAGTTGTATAGCCTATTATTCAACATACGGGAAATGTTTACAAATACAATAAAATAAAAAACAATCCCCTGTTTTTTGTTACTGTCATTTACATCGCCCTTTTTGTCAAAGGAAAAACAATGACTCTTAAAACTATGGGGTACACACCCTATTAAAAATATTATTATAAACTTCCAAAAGTTTTTTTTTTAGACTGATAGAGATTTTCCCTTAAAAAAAACTAAAATATGGCACCTGTCTAATCCAGGCGCCTTTTTATTTTTGCCTTTTTTCAGAACATTTCCACTCATGAAATAAAAATTACAACGAAAACCGTGGGAAATATATGGGCTAGCATAGCGACGCTTGCACTAACGGGCGGTTTTAAGGTCTTCTAAAGTGGCCGAGCCACTCGTTGGGGGGACAAATTTCCGTTATTTTGGGTTTCTCGATTTTTAAAAAACTATTGATTGCATTCCAACAGTTTTGGAATCAATGCATTATACAAATTATTTTCTATTACAAGTAAATTTATGTTTATTTTTACACTTTAAAAATTTGTTTTTTTTATTTTCTTCTAAATATTTTTGTTTAACTTGTATAGTTTTTGACTTTCTAAATAAATTAAGTAAAGGGAATACTTTTTCCTAGCAGTGAAACATTCTTGGTCAAACCAAGGCTGCTAGCACTGAAAAAAGTACATTGTCAGAGTTTCTTTTAAGTGACAATTTAAAAAATACATTTATTATATTGTTTATGTTAATTGATTTGTCTTTGACAAGCGCACCGAGCAATTTCCCGACCCAAATTTGTTGCGATAATGAATCCGTCACCTTGTGTCCATTTGAGTTTCGGCAATAACGGTAGGGGTTTTGCCCCCCACCGCGCCCCCCCCACAGCAACAGGAGCTCCACACTAGGGTTACCTCTATTGGCATACTTATATTGTACTTACTGTATGCGAATAAAATATCCACTTTTGAATAAGGTAAAAAAAAATGTATTAAGTTAATGCAACATTTTCAAATAATAGTGTTTAAGAATTTTAGTTAACAAATACTTAAATTTTCTGATTGGGTTTGGGGAAAAAATGATTTTGAAAGGGTACTATGGTTTTATTTCTCTTGGTTTCCTTGTCATATTAACAACCGTACACAATACCAAGGAAAACCTCAAATTTTTATATACTTTAAGTGCAAATAGACAGTTTGTACCATTACGGGTTTGGGTTTTATAAAAAGTATTTTTAAAAGTATATATAATCATTGGACTTTTAAATTTGTATTGGCACAATCTAGACATTTGCTGATTAATTTTTTTTAAATTTTCTGTCTGCATAAATACTGAGCACCGATCTAAATGTTTAAATTTAAGTAAATATTTTTTTTCCTATTTGGATATGTACTGAAAGTTTAAACTGTTTGGTGTTGGGTACACTAAAATTAAAAGATTTTAACATAAATAGTTTCCAAAAAAAAAAATATCCCCGTTAAATTTTTTATCTTTCTTCATTCAATCTCTTCGGGTTTCAAAAAAGTTTTATAAAAAAAGAAAACACCAAATTCTTCTTCATGAAACCCCCCCTTTGTATTTATTTTTAGCAATGAATTTGTTTAAGATTTTTTGCATGACAGTAATAATGACGAAACTGACATTTATCTTTAATAACGTTTCTGACAAACAAATATTTAACCATATAAATTACTTTCAAGGTAATTAGTAAACTTTTAAAAATAATGGTAAACTAAAAGGAAACATAATTTTCTAGTGGTAGGGAATATAATTAATCATTTTTCCAACATGAACATCAAATGCAAAGCAGAAAGAAGCGTACCAAATATCCGGTTTTGAACCGATCAAGCCTACTTTTACGCAAGTAATAGGCTCAAATTAATAAACTGTATTTTAAAACAAAATTTTATGTGTTTTGACTGTTTATATTGCCAGAACATCTCAACAACAAAATGAGCTATATACAGAAACTGACATCAATCTTGCGAACCTTTTTTAAAGGGGACCTGGTTTGACGTACCTTCCATTTTTTCGTTTATCATGGTTCTATACATTTTGTTTTTAAAAATTCTTTAAAAATTTTAAAGACTCTTTAAAGTCACATAACCCTTTTGGCTATTATTACGTTTTATTACTTTTAATAAAAGCTTATAGATATTTTTCAACTTTTCCTTCTTTTGAGTGTTTTCCTTCTCAAAAGACTGTTATTAATTGACATACTATATTATAGTGACTTATTTTTTATTTCATTTATAAAATTATTTTTATTGTAATTAAAAACCTTATAAGCATATTCATCTTTTTTAAGGTTTCATTATGACTGTTTATTTAAGGTTTTTTATTTATTTATAAATGCTAACATCTAAGTTTTAAACAAAATATTTCGTTTCATTACTAAAACGGAATTACACACAGGATTTAGGGGTAAAAATATAGAAAGATGTATAGAAAAGGGGGTGTAGTAGATTAACGAAAAATATACTTTAACAACGAAAAAATTTCAGATTCGTCCCAACTCAATTACAAGTATTTTTTTTTTTTATTTTTACTTAAAACAATACTTTCATAAAATGTAGGTATCAAGGTGGGACTATATTTACTTTAGAAAGGCCAGTTTATATCAGGGCAATTTGTGTTGAACCTGAATATTTTTAAACATATAAGTAAACAAATATTACTTTTAGATTTTACAAATAAGTTGTTTTAGGAAAAACATTTTTCCCCAAAGGGAAAAATTTGAGAATTTAAAAGGCAAAAACTTTACCCCTTTTTAATTTAGACAGGTGGGGTAATTTTTAGTAAAAAAAGAAAATTCATGTTTTAGCCTAGTCAACTCTCCTTATCCATATGAGTGGCCACGTTTAGTTGTTTTAATATTTTGTCTCTTTAAATGTTACAAACTTTTTTTGTAAAATTTTAAAATTTTAAGAGTATTATATCTACTGCTTAAAAATCAGGTTTATTCTTTAATGAAACCCAAAAACGTTGGAATAAAAAAAGTGTTTTTCATCATAAAGTTTCGTTAACAATGTAAATATTTCAAAACACATAAACAGCTAATTTTAAATACAATAATTAAAAAAAAAAAAATTTTAAGTAACATCTAACATACGTAATGTTTAAACGCAATATTTAGTTTTGCCTAAGGGGTTTCGTGTAATTTTTCGAGAATTTTTTTTTTAATTTTTTGGGCCAACCAACGGAAACTGACACTGTCATTGACCCCAGTATTATAATTTTCGAAAAACGTTATATGAATCATGAATTTTTGTGGGAAAGGGCTTGTGAAAAGAAAATCAATACCCAATTTAAAAAAATGACTTTGACAATACATTGATATCAAATTTCGGGAAGAAAAATTACAGGTTGAGGGTCAGTTTTTGGTCACTCTAACCCCCTTTAATTTTGGTGGAAAAATAATCATAAGAAGATGACGTCTTGTGAAAAGCTTGTGTGTTTATTGCATATAACAAAGAGATGGGAAAAAACCGGCATGAAACAAAAACCAGGTGAGACAAGAGACATAATAATTAAATATTTCCTTTTCTTTTAAAAAATTTAAATTTAATTTTAAATTGTAATAATAAAAATATATAATTCAGAGTTTACAAAAGTTGAACACACAATATTCCCCTCTTCCTCTCTCTCTCTCTCTCCCTCTCTTTTCTCTCTCTCTTTTCCCCCCTCCTTCTCTCTCCCCTCTTTTCTCTCTCTTCTCTCTCTCCCCTCTCTCTCTCTCCTCTTCACTTTCTCTCTCTCTCTCTCTCTCAAACTGATGAAATTATTCTTGGGATATATTACTAAATAGCGCATTCAAAACTTGTTTTACTTACATTTTTTTTTAATTTTAACAACATTCACTTAAAACCGTTTTCTCATATATGGATGTTACATAACGATCTTGCAGTAAAAATCTACGAATTGGGGTTTCAAATTGCTTTTTAAAAACTTATAAAAAAAATTTTCTCACAAAGCGCACTAACCTTTTTTATCTGAAAGGGATAACAATTTTTTACTAAAAAAACAATTGCACAACTCTCTCAGTTATGCTTCAATTAAGACAGCACCTATAGTCTTGGTCTCAACTAAATCCAAAATTAGGGCCCCTTTTGAAGGCCTCTAATTAAAAAGTTCCAAGCAAAAATTACATTGCCAAACCTGTAAAAGCCTACAAAACGTTAACCCTGCAGAAAAGTCTTGGGGGAAGATTTTTGGGTCCCAGGTAGTCGTCCCAAAACCGATAGAGATAAAGAGTTAGTAATAATTAGGGATAATCGAAAACTTGAATTTAAAAGGAAAGCAAATCAATTAAATTTTACAGAATTTTATATACAAAAACTTTGAAAGTGATATACTTTAAAACCAAGCTACCCCTAGCCTTTTACTATGGAAAAATAATAATTAAAAAAAAGGTTTCAAAATTTCCAAACTACATACATACATAAAACACATATGTAAAGCCATAAAAAATTCTATCTTTTTCTTTACATTGTAAAGCTATCAGTTTCAACTCAAAATCTTTCAAATAACCTATACTACCAATCATCAAATTAGCCAAAATCGTCCTGCTTCAAAGAAATACGAGATACATGATTAGAAAATCCCTGGGATCCCCTAAAATAATCAACGAAATGTTCTCTTTTATACCAAATTATTTGACAAAACCTAGATAACCCCAACTCGGCATTTTGAAACCGCACGTTTTTATGACATCTCCATACCCCCTCAAGAGGCATTTGGGGAAAGCTAAATATTTCTTCCCAAAACTTTATCGACTAATATAAATATTCAATTTCTTAGATTTCGTTTATTCGATAAAACCATTTTTACATTCTTTGCCAACAGTCGCTTTAATGTTCATAAATCTTGATACATTAAAAATAGCGTCCTATTTGAATGAAACTTTTTTTATTTAACTTTCAGAATACAAATAAGACATTGTTTTTAAAAATTACTTTGATATATGTTTCAACACGGGGGCTAAACGTATCGGGAAAAATTAATCTATATAAGCATTTTAATATAATGATCCTAAACCACACAAGAAAGTATGTGAAAAGAGGTCTGAAATAATGAAGTGATGAAGGTTTAAAACATAAACAAAAGCAGAAAAGTTTCACAATGTCCTTAGATGTATTGGAAGTAAAATAGGGCAGAATAAGGGGTTAAAAAATAAAAAAATGTTTTGAATTCGATGACATTTATATTTTGCTGAAAAAATTTCACCCAAACACCAATTACGGGCAACACATCACAAAACAAATCACAATAATCACAAAATTAAAAAAAGTAATGTATAACAATAAAATACAAAAAAACGGTTTGGGACTTTGCCTGGCCGAATGTTTTTTGGGGCAGGTAAAAATTACAAAAGGGAAAAGAAGGGTTGTTAATATGGAATTTATACCATAACTTTTTTATTCGTACACAATCCCCTCTCCCTCTCTCTCTCCTCTTCCTCTCTCCTCTCCTCTCCCCCTCCCCTTCTTTTCTCTCCCTCTCTCTCTCCTCTCGCTCTCTCTCTCTCTCTCTCTCTCTCTCTCCCCCTCTCTCCTCCCCCCCTCTCTCCCTCTCTCCCCCTCTCCCCCTCTCTCTCTCCCCCTTCCTCTCTCGTCTCTCTCTCTCTCTCTCTCTCTCTCTCTCTCTCTCTCTCTTTTTTCCCCCTCCCTCCCATTTTCTTTCCTCTTCTTTCCTTTCTCCTTTCCTCTTCTTTCTCCTTTTCCCCCTTTTCTTTTTCCTTTTTTTTTTTTAAAGTTTTTTTTCTCTCCCTAAAATTTTTAAAAAAAAAAAATTTTTTCTTTTTTTCCCTTTTTTCTTTTCTTTCTTTTTTGGTTCTTTTCTCTTTTTTTTCCCCCTTTAAAATTTAGGTTTAAAAAAATTTTTTTTTAAAACAAATTTTTTTTTTTTTTTGGGGGGGGGGGGGGGGGAAAAAAAAAAAAAAATAAACCCAATAAAAAAAAAAAATTTTTCCTTCAAACCCGAATCTGTTCGGCCAAAACAAGGGGGAACAAAAAAAAAAATTTTTGCCTAAATTAAAAGGGTTTTAAAAAAAAGGGGGGGTTGTAAATTAACTTTTTTTAAATTTTTTAATGAAAAATAAAACAAAAAGGTTTTTTAAAAAGGGGGGTTTTTAAAAAGGGAGGGGAAAAAGGGGAAAGGCCATAAAAACGAAAGGCAGGTAAATTTTTTAAAGAAATGAAACTTTTTTAAGTAAAAGAAAAAATTTTTTAAAAATTTAAAAGTTTCCCTGGGGGTAAAAAAAAATTAAAAGTTGTCAAAGAATGTTTTTAAAAAAAAAAGGGGAAAAATTAATAAGGAAAATTGACCAAAAAAAAACAGAAACCAAAAAAAGGGAAAGGGAAATTAAGGAAAAAATTAAAAATAGGGTTAGCCCGCGGGGCAAAAAAAATTTTTTCATATTTTAAGGAAGGGGGAAGGGGTTTAAAAAACTTTTTAAAAAAGGTTCTGGGGGGCCCCCGTAAAAATCATTTTGAAAAATTTCCTAAAAAGAAAGGGGTTTTTATTTTGACCCGGGGGAAAAAGGGGAAAAGTAAATCTGGCCTTGGGTTAGGGAGGGGAGGACCGGAAAAATGAAAGTTGACCGTCCCGGGGGAAGGCCTAAAACCCAAGGGAAAAAACCCAAAAATTTTATTTGGGGAAAAGACTTTTTTTTTTTGGGAAAAACAAAGTAGGGGGTATTTACTTTTGGGAAAAAAAATACTATTTTTATTTTTTCGGTGAAAATTTTTTATTTTTTTTTGGGGGGGTTTTTTTTTTTTGTTTTTTTTTAAATTATTTGGATTTTTTTTAAAAAAGTTTTTATAGGGGGAAAAATTTTTTTTTGTTGCAATGAAATTTTAAAATTTGAAATTTTTTTCCTTTAATTTTTTAAAAAAAGGTATTTTTAAAAAAAAAAAATTTTAAAGTTTTTATTAAATTTTTAAAGTTTTCGTAAAGTTTTTAAATACCTTTAATGTAAAGTTTGAGAAGCAGACAAACTTTTAAAACCAATTTTTTTTGGCCTTTTTTGGGGGAAACCTTTTCCCTATAAAAAGGAAAAAGGGGGTTTTTAAAAAAAAAAAAAAGTTTTTCCCTATTTTAAAAAAATTTAAAAAGAAAATTTTTAAAATTAATTGTTTTGTAATAAAATTTTATTTTTTGGGTACCCCCCCAAAAATTTTAGGTGAATTTTAAAAATTTAAATTGTTTCTTAGAAAGTTTTTTTAAAGGTTTAAAATTTGTTTGAAAGATGATCTTTTAAAAAGAAAAAATTTTTTTTTTTTAAGTTTTTTTTTCCTTTAACACTTTTAAAGACCTTTACTATTTTTTTAACTTAAAATAAAAAAATGCAAAAAAAAAAAAAAATTTTTTTTATTACATACTGGAAACCACAATGCATAAGTAAAAATTTAAAAACAAACGGGTATAGAAGGGTGAACCAAAGGGTTTTTAAAAAAATAAAAATTTGGGAAAGTTAAAAAAATTTAATTTTTTAAATAAGATTTTTTAGGGAAAAATTTGTTTAAAAAAGACAATTGGAAAAAAATTAAATTTTAAAAAAAATTTTTTTTTAAAAAGTGTAAATAAAGGAACCTGATTTTAAATTAAAAAAAAAGGGGAAAAAAAAATTAATTAAAAAGTATTAAAAAAATTTTAAATAAAATAAAAAAAAATTTTAAAATAATAAAAAGTAAGGAATGTAAAAAATTTTCCCAAAAGGGGGCCAAAATAAATTTTTAAAAAATGTTTTAAAAAATTTTGGAAGGAAAAACCAAAAAACCCCCCCAGGGATTTTAAAAATGGTTTTTTTTTTTTTGGGGAAATAAAAATTTTAGCTAATGATTTTTAAAAATAGAAAGAATATGCAATTTATTTTTTTTTTTAAAATAATTAAATACCAACTTAAAAAATATCAAGCGTGGAAATAAAGGGTAATTCGTAATTTTTAAATATTTTTGAAAAAAAAAATTTAAAAGGGTTGTATTTTTTAAAACCCCATGTTTTACCCGAACATGGGGCTTTAATTTGAATTTCAATTAAAACTTTGAATTTAAAACAAGATTTAAAAGTTTTTGTATAATGGGATGAATCAGGTTTGCATTTTAATGTTAAAAAAGTAAACCAAAAAATTAGGTTAAACGAATTTTTAAAAACAAATTTTAATAAATTCCATAAAAATTAAAGAGGGAACAAAATTATGAGAAAGGTTTGTTATTTTTTTTGTTAAAAAAATTTAAAAAATTTTAATGTCGTAAGTTAACTAATATTAAAAAAGTTTTCCCAATGATATACCAATTTTAAAAAGATTTTTTCAACCGTAATTTTAAATAAAAAAGGGCTGATTTCGCATTGGTTTTTTTCATTTAGAAATTATGTTTTGTGCACCATGGCGATTTAAAAAGAATAAGAAATAAAAACTTCAAAAAAAAATGCTATGGTAATTTTTAAAATTTAAAAATAATGAAAATTTTAAAACCATTTAAAATTTTGGATGGTTTTAAAAATAAATAAAGGTTTTATTTGTTTTGTTTTAAATTAAAATTGAGAAAAAAAATAATTTGTTTGAAAAAACATCTGGGGAAAAAGTAAATTTAGGAGATAAGAAATACCAAAGATCCCATACATAAAAATTTTTTTTCAACCCCCTTTTTTGTTAAGTTTTAGATAATGCCCTGTAGATAAACAAGCATTTGAACTAATTTCACAAAAAACCAAACAAAAATTTTTTAAGATAATAAAACAGCCCCCCCAGGGTCTTTAAATTATTAAGTTTAAAATTAAAAGGAATATAAATTTTATCTTAATATAAAATGAACTTTTTTTTTAACATATTGTAAAATTTTTAGTTGTGTGGTATTTTTATTAGTATTAGTTTGTGTGTGTTTGTGCTGCAAATTTTGTGTTGCATTGTTATATTTTGTATTTAACGATTTTTTATATAGTTAATATGTTAAAAATAATTCTTTCTTTGTATTACATATATTGTAAGTAAAATTTTAGTTGTGTGTTGTTTATTTTGATTTGTATTAGTTTTGTTGTGCCAGTGTTATATTTTGGTATTTAACATGTTATATGATTAAATTAGATTAATATAATTCTTTTATTTTTATTACTAAATTTGTAAAATTGTGGTTGTTGTGGTATTTTTTTTATTAGTATTCGTTTTTTTTGTGTAAATTCTTGTTAAGCCTTAGCACTGCTCAATTTGTATAATGAGTTGGATTGTAAATGTTATGCCTGTCCTGATGGAAGAGCGGAACAATGACCGAATCAGGGGCACAGGGTTAAATTTAAAGAAATTGTCAAATTGTCAAATTGTCTCTCTCTCTCTCTCTCTCTCTCTTCTCCCTCTCACTCATCTCTTCTCCCCTCCTCTCTCTCTCTCTCTCACTCTCTAACTCTCTCTCCTCTCTCTCCTCTCTCCTCTCTCTCTCTCTCTCTCTCTCTCTTCTCTCTCCTCTCTCTCTCGCTCTCTCTCTCTTCTCTCTCTCTCTCTCTCTCTCTATCTCTCTCTCTGCTCTCTCTCTCTCTCTCTCTCTCTCTCTCTCTCTCTCTCTCTCTCTCTCTCTCTTCTCTCTCTCATCTCTCTCTGCTCCTCTCTCTCTCTCTCTCTCTCTCTCTCTCTCTCTCTCTCTCTCTCTCTCTCTCTCTCCTCTTCCTCTCTCTCTCTCTCTCTCTCTCTCTCTTCTCTCTCTCTCTCTCTCTCTCTCTCTCTCTCTCTCTCTCTCTTCTCCTCTCCTCTCTCTCTCTCTCTTATCTCTTCTCTCTCTCTGCTCTCTCTATCTCTCTCTCTCTCTCTGTTAAACATGAGAAAAAACAAGATCTACATTATTGCTTTAGGATACAAGAGTTTCCATGTTCTGTACTGCAGTAGTGAGTTTGGGGGGTTTTGTGGTTTTCCCTTAGAGACTAGTAAAGGGTTTAATTACTCCATATTATAATATAAATTGCACAAAATTATTGTTGTAATGTCAAATTGTATTTGTTGAATTCGCTGTTTAAATTTAAATTTTTTTTGCATTTGAATTCCACAGTTGGTTGTAATGATACAAATGAAATTTAAAAAATCTATATATTATTTATAAAACCAGATCTTTACTTTAACACTTTGATAAAAGTAGTCATAGTTCCCGAAACTTTTTATATTTTTCTGAGAAAGTTTAGGTTGTAATTGCCCTAATGTCTCTCAAATTTAGGCATATAACTAATAAATGGATGGCAATTATTAGATTATTTACAGGTTTAACATAAAAAAAAAATCTTTGCAGTCATATAATTTTTACGTATATTAACTTACTAAGCAAACGCAAATATCTGATTTTTGATAGACCTGTTATGTAAAAATATAAATGTTAATGTGACTTACTTTTAACCTACTTGGAAATAACATATTTCATTAAAATACACTATTTATATCACATTATATATATATATATATATATATTTATCTCATAAATATAATATACTATATTATACTAATATACGTAGAATTTAATATTTGATATACCATATATGTATTATATATTTACTATTGATAATGGGTCTGGATAATTTATTTTATTAATTTTTATGTAATGACATAACTCTTTTGTAAAACTTTAGGTAAGATGAAATAATCAATGTCTGTTTAATACATTTTTAATATTCTTTACACCTAATAATTATAATAACAATCAAACCAAGATATAGAAGCCTTAAGTACTATATCATTACCAAACTCTGTGAAACAAGCTATAAGTCCAAAGAAAGAAAACATTAGACAGTATTATCAAGGCAAATGTATATGTAAAATAACAATTCTAGTAAATTCAATACTATCTAGAAATGTTTTGCAAATTAATAATTTGAATCTATATAATATATTGAAAGGGAACTAATTAGAATTTTACAAAAACGGTTTGTGTATCAAAAAACTTTCTCGAATGTTATGACTTATATAACGACTTTATTAGAATTTTATTTATTTTATTATTGACATCACTTGTATAATGTAAACATATAATAATATTTAGTATTATTATTATTAATATAACGTTATTAAACAGTTCCTGTCTATATAGTATTTCTATCGCAAATAACAAAAAATTTTTAATATAATTTTTAAAATACGTAAATTTTTCCAGTCACTGTAATAACTAATTTATATTACTGTACAAACTTCATACGCATAGGAGAAAACTACTTACAGGTTTATTAAAACATATATAGAATAAATAAATGTTTGGTAAACCACCGTCTAAATGTTAAAAATATGTCCACGAATTAAAAATGACCCTTACAAGCTTCTCTGTTTACATTTAACCACCTACGCTTGCTCCTTTGTACATATCCTCTTTTAATTTAGCCATACTTAGAGTTATTTAAACTTTTTATCTTCAAGTACTACGTAACATGCATTAAAAATTGGGTTCTCTTTACTCTATTAGTACTAACTAGCATAAAACAAAAATTAAACAAAACCTAATGCTTAACTACAATCAATCAACATCAAACATGACCTCAAAAAGACATGAAGTGAGAGTAAGAATAAAAAACGTTCAAAGAGACAGCTGCTTACAAATACGATATAACATTCCTCCATAACCAGGGAGTACAATAAACAATTTTTTTATTTAATTTTAGATGAATTTGGAGGAAAACTATATTATGTTGTAATAGGTAATATATAAGAAATATGAACGTATAATTTTTTGTCGTTCTATTTGTTGCATACAATTCATTTACAGATATGTACTATATATCTAATTTACTTAAATGTATACTTATTTTTACTTAGTATTAGAACCAACCAATAGAATGGGATGTAAAGGTGTGTCACAAAACGCTAGGGTTATTCCAAAAATTACCAATAAAAGCTTGCGTTTGTATGAAACAAACAATGAAATGGTATTCAGTTTGACTTCAAAACTTGTAAACGTTTTTAAAATAACTAAAATGCTTTTTAAATTGTCAAAATATTTATTAAGCTGCAATAAATATAGTTATAGATCCCTGGAATAATTTTAGTTGAATAAAAAGGTCAATATTCTCATTGTACGTCTGGAAAATACGAAGGATCCTTATTAGGTGGGTAAAAAGTTATGTATGGAAGTTACAATCATAGAGGAAACGGAGAGAGGTTAAAATATCTGACGGGTGCGGTTGTAGTGGTATTAGAGACTGGAGTGAATTTCCTCGTAAAGTTTGATGAACCAAAATGTATGTATAAAAAAAAGTAAGAATGTCTTATTTTACCAGGCGAAGTTAGAGCTAAGAAGCCCTCTCTAACACTTAACCTGGGGACCAACGGCTTAAAGGTGACTTCGAACCACCACCAATGGCCGGGCAGGCGGGCCGCTTGCAAGGACAGGATCGCTCAGCGGTCACCTGTCCAAGCAGCAGCCACGCTCGGCGTTGCTTGATCCGGTTATCTATATATGTATGTGTATATATATTATACAGGGTGTATATTATGTCTGGAAACACCCAAATATATCCTTTAATAATTTAAATATAAATTTGAAACCTCTTACAATCGTGATAGAGATTGGGCATCTACTTTTTGGAACAATGTTTTGTTATGTCACACCAACGGGGGACGTCCTGCCGAGGGTATCGTGAATATTCTTAATGGAAGCCTATACCTTGTGATACATAATTTTAAAGGTAATAGCTTACTGAATTGAATGCCACAAACCGCATCTCAAAGGAATTATTCTATCAGAAAATAGAGCATTTTTAGTATTGAAAATTTACTGATGTTCAACAATGTAATTTTAACATGGTTCTTGCCACAAAATGTGTTACACTAATTTTTTAGCATTTTTTTAAATGTTCAATTAAATAAAACAAAAATTTCATTTTAAGCTGGTTCTATTAGCACAAATTTGCCAGTTTTTATTACAGTACAATTATGGAAATACTTATGTTATTGATTTCTTATTACAAATAAAAAATAATGTATGCTGTTAGAAAAGTCTTACAACAAACGTTTTACCTGCATTTGGTGTCAAAGCAATTGTTCGAACTGTGTTCCTTCTACGGTTTGACAATGAGCCAATCTTGTGTAAAATGATTCGACAGAGTTGCCTAACATTTCTTCAGTTATCAAAGCAATCTCCTCTATAATCCTGTTTCTTAGGTCTTCCAAATTATGAGGCTTTCTTCTATAAACATTGGATTTTAAATGACCCCATAGGAAATAATCGATTGGTGACAAATCCGGAGATCTTGGAGGCCATTCGATTTCTCCTCTTCGGCCAATCCATTTATGAGGAAACCTTAAATCCAAATACTCTCTTACCTGTCTCCCATAATGGGGTGGAGCACCATCCTGCTGAAACCATACATTATCAAAGTATTCTCCTGATGCAATTTGAATAGCTGGGATTATTTCATTTTGGAGCATATTGTAGTAAAGTTCGGCATTTAAATTTCCATTGATGAAAAAGGGTCCAACAATTTTGTTACCTAAAATTCCACACCATACGTTCAGTTTTTGTGGTTGCTGTGAATGGGACTCAGTAATCCAATGTGGTTTTCACTAGCCCAGTAACGGCAATTGTGCCTGTTAACATTGCCATTTAGGAAAAAAGTTGCCTATCAGAAAATAGTATGTTGGTCAGAAAATCTCTATTGTCATCACATTTGCGCATCACAAGTTCACAAAACTCAACTCTTCTGTCGTATATCATCCTCACTTAACTGTTGGACTAAATGAACTTTAAATGGTTTGTATTTATTAATTTTCAAAATCTTACTCACAGACATAGGGTGCATATCATGTTGCTGTGCAGCTTTTCTGAGCGATGTATGTGGGTCTTCAATAAATGTTTGCAAAACATCTAGTGCATGTTCTTCATCTGTTGCAGATTGTATCCTACCCGACTTTGGCCGATTACCTACACTCCCTGTCATTTCAAAACGCTCAATAGTTTTGATATTGTTGAAACACTTATGGGATTCCTTTCTGGGAAAGTGTCATTAAACAAATTACAAACTTCCCGATAAGATCTTTGACGATCGCCATATCCTCGCATCATCAACAGAGTAATTCGTTCTCTTTCAGACAATTCCATTAAAATGCCAAATAAAAACTGAACTACTGTAATTAGATAACTTGTTGACAGCAATGCTTCAGAGACACTGATTAACTCGACAGGAATGATATGACCTTTGTCCATTTGTAATTCCCAAGCTTAGACCTGTCTAGTGAAAGCTCCATGCTCAACAAACTGAAACCTGTAGACCAGATGATTAATAACACAATAATGTTTCTCATAGGCTAGTGACCTTTGTCTCTTTAAACCTTCCTGCTGACTGGAAAACACCAAGTACAGATTCATAAGTAATCAGAGAAAGTGACTCATAAGTTTTATTCATTGTAATAAAAACTGGTAAATTTGTACTAATGAAACCAGTTTAAAAATAAATTGTTTATTTTATTTTAATTGAACATTTAAAAAATGCTAAAAAATTAGTGTAACACATTTTGTGGCAAGAACCATGTTAAAATTACATTGTTGAACATCAGTAAATTTTCAATACTAAAAATGCTCTATTTTCTGATAGAATAATTCCTTTGAGATGCGGTTTGTGGCATTCAATTCAGTAAGCTATTACCTTTAAAATTATGTATCACAAGGTATAGGCTTCCATTAAGAATATTCACGATACCCTCGGCAGGACGTCCCCCGTTGGTGTGACATAACAAAACATTGTTCCAAAAAGTAGATGCCCAATCTCTATCACGATTGTAAGAGGTTTCAAATTTATATTTAAATTATTAAAGGATATATTTGGGTGTTTCCAGACATAATATACACCCTGTATATATATACACATATTATATATATATATATATATTTATATATATATTATATATA
>NW_025786188.1:0-16227 GCF_021130785.1 Homalodisca vitripennis | reverse complement strand
TACACATTAACGAAGATCCGATCTGTACATTTTCCACATAGTTGCTAAGCCTGCCAATCGTGCATTCACTAAACTCAGTCAATTTATAATCACTCAATCAATATAAATCATTCACTCTCCACCAATGATCACTTCTAAACACAATCTTTATACAAAAACAAACTGTCATACTCACACTCTGTTATGTGAAAACATTCATCAACATAGTTTTGGGACAAAGACGCCTTCATCTGAAGCTACTAGTACTAAAGAGATAACCACTAGCACACATTTTGATACAGTAACTCACATACTTAGTCCACTGAAACTCACTGCACACAGTCATTGCAGACAATCAAATAGTCCTAATCACACTCACTGCAATAGTTAAATACAGTACATACACAATCACAATAGACACAATTTTTTGCCACAGTTCTTACATTTAGTGATTGTTTATAACTGGTTTAGTTAGACATTTAAAAATTAAACCGAGGGAATATAAATCATACATTCATAGCGTAATGAATGTTGTATGACTATGTATCTTTTTTAATATTGATAATCTAATATAATATACAGCAGCATCTAAATACTTATTACAGCCAGCATTGTGTATACTCACTCACTGACTGATGGATATGATACAAATTCTAAACATAGTTCTAGAAGTGCTGGGATAAACTTGATAATTTGGCACGCGGGTACCTTTATGTCGTGTAACCAAAACAGGGAAAAAAGTCTGAAAACCCGGGAATGTTTAATTTTAAACCCCTCAAAAAAATTAAAAACGGTTTGAAAACTGGTTAAAAACTGGTTTGTAGGTTTTATTGCTTTCGAGCCGTCTAGCGACTTAAACCGTATGGTAGTAGCTCAAAATCTAATTTTTAAGAGGTTTTAGCAAATTTTTATGGAATCTACAGAATGAGGCACATTATTACTTCCCCGCATCTCTACCGGTCCTACCCGAAAACATGCCTCTCAAATTCGAAAATATTGTCAAATTTTGACGGATTTTTCGCTTGTAGATATTTTGTCGTTATTTGAAGGCTTCTGTAGCGTCTAAACCATAGGTTGTAGCTCGGATCTGGATGGATAATCATTAGTGGGAGAATGATAGTGCTCTACAAAAAAGGGTCCAGTGACTGGTTTTGTCCTATCTCGTGTGGTTTTAACGCGTCCCACAAAACGCGGGCAAATCGTTTTGGACATTCCAGAAATTGTTTTGCTTAAAATAAAGTTTCGAGCCTGATAGTGGCCGAACGGTAAGGTCGGTAGCTCAAATCTGATTGACCCATCAAATTAGCAAAATTGCGCGATCTATATAAAAGATCCAGTGTCTTTTTTGCTCTACCTCCAGTGGTTCAGTCCGAAAAAAAAAAAAAGTGATTGCTGTTATTACAATTTTTTTGTAATTTTTTACGGTGAAACTTTGTTTTCGGGTCGATAGGCGGCGAAACCATTGGTCTGAGATCGAAGATAAGACAAGCGTTGGAGTTAGGAAATGAGGTGATCTACAAAAAAATGTCGCCCAAGTAACTCTTTTACTCTATCTCCATTGGTTTGGCCGCAAAAACGGCGTTTTTAAGTTAGTATTGTATTTTTTTAAGTTTTACGATGACATTTTTAAAAACTGCCCAGTGCCAGTCTTTTGTTCCTTAAGGCTCTGTACTGCGCTAATATTATAGGGCGTAGCTTAAATCTGATGGCATAATCGAAAGAGAGAAATTAAATTTTCGACAAAAAAGGTCCAGTTTTTTTTTTGTATCTCTAACGGTTGTTATCCCTATATATATACCAGCCGCATGTGTAACTCA
Organism: Homalodisca vitripennis; assembly: GCF_021130785.1. Classification (NCBI taxonomy): domain Eukaryota; kingdom Metazoa; phylum Arthropoda; class Insecta; order Hemiptera; family Cicadellidae; genus Homalodisca; species Homalodisca vitripennis. The sequence continues at coordinate 14,431 of NW_025786188.1, read as the reverse complement.
CTGACTGACTGACTGATAGGTGATACAAATTCTAACATAGTTCTAGAAGTGTTGGAAACGTGAAATTTTGCACGCACGTCGCACGTATCTTCAAACCTCCGGGAAAAGTCTGAAAACCGGAATTTTTTACTTTTGAACCCCTCAAAAAAATTCGCGAAGTGACCCCTGTTTTGGCCTGTTTTGCCCATGCAGGCTTTCCTTTGAAGCCCGATAGCGGGCGAACCGTTGAAGCTAGCTTCGATCTGACGAAAAATTCATAATCAGGAATAAAATGAACTACAAAAAAGGTCAAGTGACTTTTTGCTCTAACTCCATCGGTTCGGCCGCAAAAACGCGATTACATTAAAATATTTTGAAATTTTCGTCTAAAAATTTACATTTCGGGCTCGATAGCGGTTAAACGGTTGGTCGTAGCTCAAAACAAATTTTCAATGGGATTTAGTAAAATTGCGTGATCTACAAAAAAGGTCATTTAACATTTTGCCCTAACCTCAATGGTTTGGCCGCATAACGCGTTTTAAAGTATTGATTTTCTAAGTTTTACGTGAGATTTTGTTTTCTTGGCTTTATTGCGGCTAAACTCATAATTGTAGCACAGATTAAAAATTTGATTTTATTATTAATTAACGCGATCTACAAAAAAGGTCCAGTGACATTTTACTCTATCTTCCATGGTTTAGCCGTAAAACGTGATTATGTTGAAAATTTCACTCAAAAACTGACCTTCTGGGCTCGATATTGGCCGAACCGTTAGCCCTAGCTTAAATGTAAAATTTTTTGTAACTAGCTATTCATAGGATCTAAAAAAAAGGTTCAGCATCTTTCCATCGTTTATCTTTCCGTAAGCCTGATAAATGCTCTAAATGACAAAATTATTCGTCGTTACTTTTAGGTGTTTTAAATTTCTCAATTATAATTAGTGCGCTTCATCCTGGTTCCAGCTTGACCTTGTATTACTACGTTAACGAGTGACTAAAACCCCCCTCCATATCGGGAGTTGGCTGAGCGTTAGTGAAGTTTTCAATAGTAGATAGGGAAAGAGTGTTTTTTATTATGTTCAAAGACACAACACCCTCTAAAATAGGCCCACGTGTGTCAATAACCCCTTGTAAACATTAACCCCCCCCCGGGGAATTCCTAGTATTACCTGATAACCTCGTGAGTACATTAAACCCCCTGATGTGTTAACCCCCCCCGGTAACATTATACCCCTGGGAATTTCCTGGCATGACCACATGTTCGAATTTTACCAATCACCAAATCCTTTAACCCCCCTTGGGAAGTTCCTGGTATTACCAGATAACCCCCTGATGTCTTAACCCCCGGTAACGTTACAACCCCCCAGGGAATTTTCTGGCATGACCTCATGTCTGAATTTTACCAGTCCCCAAACCTCTTAACCCCCTCCCCCTGGGAAGTTCCTGGTATGACCAGATAACCCCCTGGTGTCTTATCCCCCCGGTAACGTTAACCCCACTCAGGGAATTTCCTGGCATGATCTCATGTGCGAATTTTAACAACCACCAAATCTCTCTTATCCCCAAATTTGCAAGCGTACATCACATTTTACCAAACACCGAATCCTTTAACCACCCCCGGGAATTTCCTGGAATGACCAGATAACCTCCTGAGTAAATTAAACCTCCGGGTAACATTAACCCCCCCCTAGGGAACTTCCTGGTATGCCTCACGTCGGAATTTTTAAAAACCACCAAATCCCTCTTATCCCCGAATTTAAGGCACTTACTTTGGGGGCCTGGGGGCGTAGCCCCCAGCGAGCCGAAGGCGAGTCTAATATATATACAACCGCATGTGTAACTGACTGGGACTGACTGACTCACGTATACTAATTCTAACCTACTTCCAGATGAGTTAGAGACTTGAAATTTGGTACACAGATAGCTTTCCACGTGTAACCACCAGGAAAATCCCGAAAAAGTGAGGAATTTTTCATTTTCAACCCCTCAAAAAAATTCCCAAAAAATCGCGCATTCTTCACCCCTGCAGGCATTTTTTGTAAGCGATAGCGGGCGAACCGTTGGAGCTAGCTCGGATCTGACGGAAAATTCATGGTCAGGAATGAAGTGAACTACAAAAAAGGTCTAATGACTTTTTACTCTATCTTCCATGGTTAAGCGACAAAAACGCTCGAACATTTGAAATTCCAGAGATTATTTTCGATAAAATAAAAATGTTTCAAGCCCGATAGCGGCCGAACCGTTGGTCGTTAGCTCAAATCTGATTGACCCATTCAAATTAGCAAAATTGCGCGATCTACAGAAAAGGTCCAGTAATCTTTTGCCCTATCTCGATTGGTTTGGCCGAAAAACGTGATTATGTACAATTTTGTTGTAACTTTTACGCGAAACTTTTGTTTTTGGGGTCCGATAGCGGCCGAAACCATTGGTCGGAGGTCAAAATAAAGACCAACGTTTTATTTAGGAAATAAGATGACCTACAAAAAAGGTCCAGTGACTTTTTACTATATTTCCCTTAGTTTGACCGCAAAACGCGATTAAGTGAAAATATTGGACATTTTCGCCTAAAAATTTACATTCCGGGCTTGATAGCGGCTTAAACGGTTGGTCGTAACTCAAAACAAATTTTTAAACGGGATTTAGGAAATCACGTGATCTACAGAAAAGGTTCAGTGACTTCGGGAGTTGGCTGAGCGTTAGCTAAGCGTCAATAGTAGATAGGGACAGAGGAATATTTATTATGTTCACAGACACAATACCCTCTAAAAAAGGCCCAAGTGTGTCATTAACCCCGGTAATATTAACCCCCCCCCCGGGGATTTCCTGGTATGACCTGATAACCTCCTGTACATTCAACCCCCTGATGTGTTAACCCCCCTGGTAACATTAAACCCCCCCAGGGAATTTCCTGCCATGACCTCATGTCCGAATTTTAACCAGTCACCAAATCTCCTTAACCCCCCCCCCCTGGGAAGAATCCTGGTTATGACCAGATAACCCCCTGGAGACTTATCCCCCGGTAAACGTTAACCCCCCCTGGGAATTTGTTCATATGACCAGACAATATCCTGACGAAATTAAAACCCCCTCTTGTCTTAACCTCCTTAACATTAATCACCCACCCAGGGGAATTTCTCGCCTTGACTAGATAGTCTCCTGGTGATATTAAACCCCCTGTTCGACTTAAAATACTGCCTTGAGGTCGGTTTTTAATTATGTTTATACTAAAACAATTCAAGATAGCTGACCCGTGCAGACTTTTCTCCCGAGCTCATTTCTGGCTAAACCATAGGTCGTAGATCAGATCTGAGGGCACAATCGAAAGACAAAATTAAAATTTCCAACAAAGAAAGGTCCAGTCACTTTTTGTCGTATCTCTAACCGGTTTAACCGCAAAATGCCCTCAAAGTCAAAAGTTTTTACGAATCCGGAAAAAAAATCTATGAAAAAGGTCAATTTTTAAATCCCTTGTCATTTACTTAATGTCCAGTCACCGAATTCCGCTTATCCCCGAATTTGCAAGCGTTTACTTTGGGGGCCTGGGGGCGTTAGCCCCCAGCGAGCCGAAGGCGAGTCTAATATATATACAACCGCATGTGTAACTGACTGACTGACTGACTCACTCACTCACTCACGTATACTAAATTCTAACCTACTTCCAGATGAGTTAGAGACTTGAAATTTGGTACACAGATAGCTTTCCACGTGTAACCACCAGGAAAATCCCGAAAAGTGAGGAATTTTTTCATTTTACAAACCCCTCAAAAAAATTTCCCAAAAAATCGCGCATTCTTCACTCCCTGCAGGCATTTTTTGTAAGCCCGATAGCGGGCGAAACCGTTGGAGCTAGCTCGGATCTGACGGAAAAATTCATGGTCAGGAATGAAGTGAACTACAAAAAAGGTCTTAATGACTTTTTGCTCTATCTTCCATGGTTAAGCGACAAAACGCTCGAACATTTGAAATTCCAGAGATTTTTTCGATAATAAATAATGTTTCAAGCCCGATAGCGGCCGAAACCGTTGGTCGTTAGCTCAAATCTGATTGACCCATCAAATTAGCAAATTGCGCGATCTACAGAAAAGGTCCAGTAATCTTTTGCCCTATCTCGATTGGTTTGGCCGAAAAAACGTGATTATGTACAATTTTGTTGTAACTTTTACGCGGAAACTTTTGTTTTTGGGGTCGATAGCGGCGAAACCATTGGTCGGAGCGTCAAAATAAGGACTAACGTTTTATTTAGGAAATAAGATGACCTACAAAAAAGGTCCAGTGACTTTTTACTATATTTCCCTTAGTTTGACCGCAAAACGCGGATTAAGTGAAAATATTGGACATTTTCGCCTAAAAAATTTACATTCCGGGCTTGATAGCGGCTAAATACGGTTGGTCGTAACTCAAAACAAATTTTTAAACGGGATTTAGGAAATCACGTGATCTACAGAAAAGGTTCAGTGACTTCGGGAGTTGGCTGAGCGTTAGCTAAGCGTCAATAGTAGATAGGGACAGAGGAATATTTATTATGTTCACAGACACAATTACCCTCTAAAAAAGGGGCCCAAGTGTGTCATTAACCCCCGGTAATATTAACCCCCCCCCCCCGGGGAATTTCCTGGTATGACCTGATAACCTCCTGTAACATTTCAACCCCCTGATGTGTTAACCCCCCTGGTAACATTAAACCCCCCCAGGGAATTTCCTGCCATGACCTCATGTCCGAATTTTACCAGTCACCAAATCTCTTAACCCCCCCCCCCTGGGAAGATCCTGGTATGACCATATAACCCCCTGGAGACTTATCCCCCGGTAACGTTAACCCCCCCTGGGAATTTGTTCATATGACCAGACAATATCCTGACGAAATTAAACCCCCTCTTGTCTTAACCTCCTTAACATTAATCACCCACCCAGGGAATTTCTCGCCTTGACTAGATAGTCTTCCTGGTGATATTAAACCCCCTGTTCGACTTAAAATACTGCCTTGAGGTCGGTTTTTTATTATGTTTATACTAAACAATTCAAGATAGCTGACCCGTGCAGACTTTTCTCCCGGAGCTCATTTCTGGCTAAACCATAGGTCGTAGATCAGATCTGAGGGCACAATCAAAAGACAAAATTAAATTTCCAACAAGAAAGGTCCAGTCACTTTTTGTCGTATCTCTAACGGTTTAACCGCAAAATGCCCTCAAAGTCAAAAGTTTTTACGAATCCGGAAAAAAAATCTATGAAAAAGGTCAATTTTTAAATCCCTTGTCATTTACTTAATGTCCGGACTTAACCAGTCACCGAATTCCGCTTATCCCCGAATTTGCAAGCGTTTACTTTGGGGGCCTGGGGGCGTAGCCCCCAGCGAGCCGAAGGCGAGTCTAAATACTTATACAGCCGCATGTGTAACTCACTCACTGACTGATGGATAGATACAAATTCTAACATAGTTCTAGAAGTGCTGGAAACTTGAAATTTGGCACGCGGGTACCTTTTGTCGTGTAACCAACAGGAAAAGTCTGAAAACCGGGAATTTTTAATTTGAAACCCCTCAAAAAAATTAAAAACCGGTTGAACTGGTTAAAAACTGGTGTAGTTTTTTGCTTTCGAGCCGTCTAGCGACTAAACCGTTGGTAGTAGCTCAAATCTAATTTTTAAGGGGTTTTAGCAAATCTTTTTGATCTACAGAATGGGCACATTATACTTCCCCGCATCTCTACCGGTCCACCCGAAACATGCTCTCAAATTCGAAAATTTTGTCAAATTTTGACGATTGTCGCTTGTAGATTTTTGTTTGAGGCTCTGTAGCGTTCTAAACCGTAGGTTGTAGCTCGGATCTGATGAACAATCGTTTAGTGGGGAATGAAGTGCTCTACAAAAAAGGTCCAGTAACTTTTTGTCCTATCTCGTGTGGTTAAGCGTCCAAAACGCGGGAATGTTTGAAATTCCAGAGATTTTTTTGCTTAAAATAAAGTTTCGAGCCTGATAGTGGTCGAACGGTAGGTCGTAGCTCAAATCTGATTGACCCATCAAACTAGCAAATTGCGCGATCTACAGAAAAGATCCAGTGACTTTTTGCCCTATCTGCATTGGTTTGGCCGAAAAACGTGATTATGTGCAAATTTTTTTGTAATTTTTTACGTTGAAACTTTTGTTTTCGGGCTCGATAGCGGCGAAACCATTGGTCTGAGGTCGAAATAAGACTAACGTTGGAGGTTAGGAAATGAGCTGATCTACAAAAATGTGCCAGTAACTTTTTACTCTATATCCATTGGTTAGGCCGCAAAACGCGATTAAATGAAAGTATTTGGAAATATTCGCCTAAAAATTTACCTTTCGGGCTCGGATAAGCGGCTAAACTGTTGGTCGTAGCTCAAAAAAAATTTAAAAAGGATTTATGAAAATGCGTGATCTACAAAAAATGTTCAGTAACATTTTGCCCTATCCCCAACGGTTTGGCCGCATTACGCGTTTTAAGTATTGATTTTTAAGTTTTACGTGATATTTTTAAACTGCCCAGTGCAGTCTTCTGTCCTAAGCTCTGTACTGCCTAAATTATAGGTCGTAGCTTAAATCTGATGGCATAATCGAAAGAGAAAATTAAATTTTCGACAAAAAAGGTCCAGTTTTTTTTTTGTATCTCTAACGGTTATCTAAATACTTATACAGCCGCATGTGTAACTCACTCACTGACTGATGGATAGATACAAATTCTAACATAGTTCTAGAAGTGCTGGAAACTTGAAATTTGGCACGCGGGTACCTTTTGTCGTGTAACCAACAGGAAAAGTCTGAAAACCGGGAATGTTTAATTTTAAACCCCTCAAAAAAATTAAAAACCGGTTGAAACTGGTTAAAAACTGGTGTAGTTTTTTGCTTTCGAGCCGTCTAGCGACTAAACCGTAGGTAGTAGCTCAAATCTAATTTTTAAGAGGTTTTAGCAAATTTTATGATCTACAGAATGGGCACATTATACTTCCCCGCATCTCTACCGGTCCACCCGAAACATGCTCTTCAAATTCGAAAATATTGTCAAATTTTGACGATTTTCGCTTGTAGATTTTCGTTTGAGGCTCTGTAGCGTCTAAACCATAGGTTGTAGCTCGGATCTGATGGTAATCATTAGTGGGGAATGAAGTGCTCTACAAAAAAGGTCCAGTGACTGTTTGTCCTATCTCGTGTGGTTAAGCGTCAAAACGCGGGAATGTTTGACATTCCAGAAATTGTTTTGCTTAAAATAAAGTTTCGAGCCTGATAGTGGCCGAACGGTAGGTCGTAGCTCAAATCTGATTGACCATCAAATTAGCAAAATTGCGCGATCTATATAAAAGATCCAGTGACTTTTTGCTCTACCTCCAGTGGTTCAGCCGAAAAACGTGATTGTGTGCAATTTTTTTGTAATTTTTACGTGAAACTTTTGTTTTCGGGCTCGATAGCGGCGAAACCATTGGTCTGAGATCGAAATAAGACAAGCGTTGGAGTTAGGAAATGAGGTGATCTACAAAAATGTGCCAGTAACTCTTTACTCTATCTCCATTGGTTTGGCCGCAAAACGCGTTTTAAGTATTGATTTTTTTAAGTTTTACGTGACATTTTTAAACTGCCCAGTGCAGTCTTTTGTCCTAAGCTCTGTACTGCTAAATTATAGGTCGTAGCTTAAATCTGATGGCATAATCGAAAGAGAAAATTAAATTTTCGACAAAAAAGGTCCAGTTTTTTTTTTGTATCTCTAACGGTTATCCCATATATATACAGCCGCATGTGTAACTCACTGACTGACTGACTGATAGGTGATACAAATTCTAACATAGTTCTAGAAGTGTTGGAAAACGTGAAATTTTGCACGCACGTCGCACGTATCTTCAAACCTCCGGGAAAAGTCTGAAAACCGGAATTTTTTTACTTTTGAACCCCTCAAAAAAATTCGCGAAGTGACCCCTGTTTTGGCCTGTTTTGCCCATGCAGGCTTTCCTTTGAAGCCCGATAGCGGGCGAACCGTTGAAGCTAAGCTTCGATCTGACGAAAAAATTCCATAATCAAGGGAATATTAATATGAACTACAAAAAAGGTCAATGTGAACCTTTTTTTGCTCTAACTCCATCGGTATCGGCCGCAAAACCCGCGACGGTACATTAAACCTCTGATTTCTGAAATCCCTTGTCAGTCTTAAAAATTTACATTTCACGGGGCTCGATAGCGGTTTTTTTTTAAACGGTTGGTCGTAGCTCAAAACAATATTTTTCAATGGGAATATTAGTAAATTGTCCGGTGAATCTACAATAAAAAAAAAAAAAGGGTCAATTTAACATTTTTGCCCTATACGCCTCAATGGTTTGTATGGGCCGCATTAACGCGTTTATAAAGTATTGATTTTCTAACGTTTTACGTGAGATTTTGTGTTTTCTTGGCTTTATTGCGGCTAATAACTCAATAATTGTAGCACAGCATTAAAAATTTGATCTTTTTATTATTAGATTAAACGCGATCTACAAAATAAGGTTCCAAGGTGACATTTTACTCTAAATCTTCCGATGGTTTAGCCGGTTTTAAAAACGTGATTATGTTTTGAAAATTTCACTCAAAAACTGACCTTCTGGGCTCGATATTGGCCGAATCCGTTAGCCCTAGCTTAAATGATAACAATTTTTTGTAACTAGCCTATTCATCAGGATCTAAAAAAAAGGTTCAGCATCTTTCCCCAATCGTTTTATCTTTCCGTAAGCCTGATAAATGCTCTCTAAATGACAAATTACTTCGTCCGTTACTTTGTAGGATGTTGTTAAAATATTCTCAATTATAATTTAGTTGCGCTTCCATCCTGCGTTCCAAGCCTTTGACCTTGTATTTACCTACGTTTAACGAAGTGAGACTAAAACCCCCCTCCATATCGGTGAGTTGGACCTGGAGCGTTAGTGAAGTTTCAATCAGTAGAGATAGGGATAAGAGTGTTTTTTATTATGTTCAAAGACAACAACACTCCTCTAAAATAGGCCCCACGTGTGTCACAATAACTCACCTGTGTATACCATTAACCCCCCCCCGGGGAATTCCTAGTATTACCTGATAACCTCGATGAGTACATTAAACCCCAGCTGAATGTGTTAACCCCCCCCGGTAACATTATACACCCAAAAAAACCCCCTGGGAAATTTCCTGGCATGACCACATAGTTCGAATTTTACCCAATCACCAAATCTACCTTTAACACCCCCCTTGGGAAAAGTTCCTGGTTATTACCAGATAATCCCCCTGATAGTCGCTTAACCACCCCGGTAGATCGCTTACTAACTCCCCCAGGGAATTTTCTCGGCATAGGACCTCGCAATGTCTATGAATGAATTTTATACACACAGAGTATCCACCAAACCCTTCTTAACCACCCCCCTCCCCCTGGGATGTTCCTGGTAAATATGACCTCAGATATACCCCCTGGTGTCTTATCCCCCGGTAACGTTAACCCCACTCAGGGAAATTTCCTGGCATGATCTCATGTGCGCAATTTTAACAACCCACCAAATTCTCTCTTATCCCCAAATTTGCCAAGCGTCAACATCACATTTACCAAACACCGAATCCTTTAACCACCCGGGAATTTCCTGGATATGACCAGGATAACCTCCTGAGTAAATTATACCTCACGGGGGGTTAAATCATTTAACCCCCCCGCTAGGGGAACTCTCCTGGGTATTGGCCTACACGTCGGGAATTTTTTAAAAACCTACCAAAATCCCTCTTATCCCCGAATTTAAGGCACTTACTTTGGGGGCCTGGGGGCGTAGCCCCCAGCGAGCCGAAGGCGAGTCTAATATATATACAACCGCATGTGTAACTGACTGACTGACTGACTCACGTATACTAATTCTAACCTACTTCCAGATGAGTTAGAGACTTGAAATTTGGTACACAGATAGCTTTCCACGTGTAACCACCAGGAAAATCCCGAAAAGTGAGAATTTTTCATTTTCAACCCCTCAAAAAAATTCCCAAAAAATCGCGCATTCTTCACCCCTGCAGGCATTTTTTTGTAAGCCCGATAGCGGGCGAACCGTTGGAGCTAGCTCGGATCTGACGGAAAATTTCATGGTCAGGAATGAAGTGAACTACAAAAAAGGTCTAATGACTTTTTACTCTATCTTCCATGGTTAAGCGACAAAACGCTCGAACATTTGAAATTCCAGAGATTTTTTCGATAAAAATAATGTTTCAAGCCGATAGCGGCCGAACCGTTGGTCGTAGCTCAAATCTGATTGACCCATCAAATTAGCAAATTGCGCGATCTACAGAAAAGGTCCAGTAATCTTTTGCCCTATCTCGATTGGTTTGGCCGAAAAACGTGATTATGTACAATTTTGTTGTAACTTTTACGCGAAACTTTTGTTTTTTGGGGTCGATAGCGGCGAAACCATTGGTCGGAGGTCAAAATAAGACCAACGTTTTATTTAGGAAATAAGATGACCTACAAAAAAGGTCCAGTGACTTTTTACTATATTTCCCTTAGTTTGACCGCAAAACGCGATTAAGTGAAAATATTGGACATTTTCGCCTAAAAATTTACATTCCGGGCTTGATAGCGGCTAAACGGTTGGTCGTAACTCAAAACAAATTTTAAACGGGATTTAGGAAATCACGTGATCTACAGAAAAGGTTCAGTGACTTCGGGAGTTGGCTGAGCGTTAGCTAAGCGTCAATAGTAGATAGGGACAGAGGAATATTTATTATGTTCACAGACACAATACCCTCTAAAAAAGGCCCAAGTGTGTCATTAACCCCGGTAATATTAACCCCCCCCCCCGGGGATTTCCTGGTATGACCTGATAACCTCCTGTACATTCAACCCCCTGATGTGTTAACCCCCCTGGTAACATTAAACCCCCCCAGGGAATTTCCTGCCATGACCTCATGTCCGAATTTTACCAGTCACCAAATCTCTTAACCCCCCCCCTGGGAAGATCCTGGTATGACCAGATAACCCCCTGGAGACTTATCCCCGGTAACGTTAACCCCCCCTGGGAATTTGTTCATATGACCAGACAATATCCTGACGAAATTAAACCCCCTCTTGTCTTAACCTCCTTAACATTAATCACCCACCCAGGGAATTTCTCGCCTTGACTAGATAGTCTCCTGGTGATATTAAACCCCCTGTTCGACTTAAAATACTGCCTTGAGGTCGGTTTTTATTATGTTTATACTAAACAATTCAAGATAGCTGACCCGTGCAGACTTTTCTCCCGAGCTCATTTTCTGGCTAAACCATAGGTCGTAGATCAGATCTGAGGGCACAATCGAAAGACAAAATTAAATTTCCAACAAGAAAGGTCCAGTCACTTTTTGTCGTATCTCTAACGGTTTAACCGCAAAAAATGCCCTCAAAGTCAAAAGTTTTTACGAATCCGGAAAAAAAATCTATGAAAAAGGTCAATTTTTAAATCCCTTGTCTATTTACTTAATGTCCAGTCACCGAATTCCGCTTATCCCCGAATTTGCAAGCGTTTACTTTGGGGGCCTGGGGGCGTAGCCCCCAGCGAGCCGAAGGCGAGTCTAATATATATACAACCGCATGTGTAACTGACTGACTGACTGACTCACTCACTCACTCACGTATACTAATTCTAACCTACTTCCAGATGAGTTAGAGACTTGAAATTTGGTACACAGATAGCTTTCCACGTGTAACCACCAGGAAAATCCCGAAAAGTGAGAATTTTTCATTTTCAACCCCTCAAAAAAAATTCCCAAAAAATCGCGCATTCTTCACCCCTGCAGGCATTTTTTGTAAGCCCGAATAGCGGGCGAACCGTTGGAGCTTAGCTCGGATCTGACGGAAAATTCATAGTCAGGAATGAAGTGAACTACAAAAAAGGTCTAATGACTTTTTGCTCTATCTTCCATGGTTAAGCGACAAAACGCTCGAACATTTGAAATTCCAGAGATTTTTTCGATAAAAATAATGTTTCAAGCCCGATAGCGGCCGAACCGTTGGTCGTAGCTCAAATCTGATTGACCCATCAAATTAGCAAATTGCGCGATCTACAGAAAAGGTCCAGTAATCTTTTGCCCTATCTCGATTGGTTTGGCCGAAAAAACGCGTGATTTATTGTACAATTTGTGTTGTAACTTTTACGCGAAACATTTTGTTTTTGGGGGGGTGTACGATAGCGGCGAAAAACCATTGGGTCGGAGGTCAAAAATAAAGACTAACGTTTTATTTAGGAAATAAGATGACCTACAAGAAAAGGTCCAGTGACTTTTTACTATATTTCCCTTAGTTTTGACCGCAAAAACGCGATTAAGTGAAAATATTGGACATTTTCGCCTAAAAATTTTACATTCCGGGCTTGATAGCGTCCTAAAACGGTGGTCGTAACTCAAAACAAATTTTAAAACGGGATTTAGGAAATCACGTGATCTACAAGAAAAGGTTCAGTGGACCTTCGGGAGTTGGCTTGAGCGTTAGCTAAGTCGTCAATAGTAGATAGGGACAGAGGAATATTTATTATGTTTCACAGACACAATACCCTCTAAAAAAGGCCCAAGTGTGTCATTAACCCCCGGTAATATTAACCCCCCCCCCGGGGATTTCCTGGTATGACCTGATAACCTCCTGTACATTCAACCCCATGATGTGTTAACCCCCCGTGGTAACATTAAACACCCCCCCAGGGAATTTCCTGCCATGACCTCATGTCCGAATTTTACCAGTCACCAAATCTCTTACCCCCCCCCTGGGAAGATCTGGTATGACCAGATAACCCCCTGGAGACTTATCCCCCGGTAACGTTAACCCCCCCTGGGAATTTTGTTCATATGACCAGACAATATCCATGACGAAATTAAACCCCCTCTTGTCTTAACCTCCCTTAACATTAATCACCTCACCCAGGGAATTTCTCGGCCTTGACTAGATAAGTCTCCTGGTGATATTAAACCCCCTGTTGCCGACTTAAATACTAACTGCCTTGAGGTCGGTTTTTTATTATGTTGTATGACTAAACAATTTTATTTCCAAGATAGCATGACACCGTGCAGAACTTTTCCTCGCCGAGCTCATTTCCCTGGTGCATAAACCATAGGTCGTAGATCAGATCTGAGGGCACAATCGAAAGACAAAATGTAAAATTTCCAACAAGAAAGGTCCAGTTCAACTTTTTGTTCGTATCTCTAACGGTTTAACCCGCAAAATGCCCCTATCAAAGAAGTCAAAAGTTTTACGAATCCGGAAAAAAATCTATGAAAAAGGTCATTTTTTTAAATCCCTTGTCATTTACTTAATGTCCCGACTTTAACCAGTTCATACCGAATTTCCGCTTATCCCCGAATTTTGTGCAAGCGAGTTTTACTTTGGGGGCCTGGGGGCGTAGCCCCCAGCGAGCCGAAAGGCGAGTCTAATATACTTATACAGCCGCATGTGTAACTGACTCACGTCACGTCACTAGATATACTCAGATACAAATTTCTAACATACTTCTAGAAGATGCTGGAAACTTTGAAATTTGGTACACAGGTACCTTTCGCCCACGTGTTAACCAACAGGAAAAGTCTGAAAACCGAGAAATTTTAATTTTCAACATCCCCTCAAAAAAATTAAAAAACCGTTGAAACTGGTTAAAAACTGGTGTAGTTTTTTGCTTTTCGAGCCGTGCGAGCGACTAAACCGTGGTTAGTTACATCCAAATCTAATTTTTATGGGTTTGTAGCAAATTTTATGATCTACAGAATGGGCACATTATACTTCCCCCGCATCTCTACCGGTCCACCCTCGAAACAATGCTCTCAAATTCGAAAATTTTGTCAAATTTTGACGATTTTCGCTTGTAGATTTTTGTTTCAGGCTCTGTTGCGTCTAAAACCGTAGGTTGTAGCTCGGATCTGATAGAGAAATCGTTAGTGGGGAATGAAAGTGCTCTACAAAAAAGGTCCAGTGACTTTTTTTTGTCCTATCTCGTGTGGTTTAAGCGTCAAAACGCGGGAGATGTTTGACATTCCAGAGAATTGTTTTTGCTTAAAATAAAGTTTCGAGCCTGATAGTGGCCGAAAGGTAGGTCGTAGCTCAAATCTGAATTGACCCATCAAATTAGCAAATTGTGCGATCTACAGAAAAGGTCAAGTGACTTTTTCTACTACCTCCTCCAGTGGATCGGCCGAAAAAACGTGATTATGTGCAATTTTTTTTGTAATTGTTACTTGAAACTTTTGTTTTTCACAGGGCTCGATAGCGGCGAAACCATTGGGCTGAGATCGAAATAAGAACAAGCGTTGGAGTTAGGAAATGAGGTGATCTACAAAAATGTGCCAGTAACTTTTTACTCTATTATCCATTGGTTAGGCCGCAAAAACGCGATTAAATGAAAGTATTTGGAAATATTCGCCTAAAAATTTACCTTTCGGGCTCGATAGCGGCTAAACTGTTGGTCGTAGCTCAAAAAAAATTTAAAAAGGATTTATGAAAATGCGTGATCTACAAAAAA
>NW_025786187.1:0-19777 GCF_021130785.1 Homalodisca vitripennis | reverse complement strand
AAGGGGATGTGAATTAAAAGTTTGAGCTTCATGAATTTTTTAAATTAAGCTTTTTCAGCCCCCCCCCCCGTTTAAAGGTGAGGCCTAAACAAAAATAAATGCAACTTTTGAGTTTGATTACAAAATTAAGGAGATGGCGTCCAAAAACAGAGATCTATCAATTTTGGTTAGGGATTTTGGTGATCCGGATTTGAAACGCCTGATCAATCGGCGTCGTACTATTCTGGGGAAATCTTGTAAACTGCCGTAAAGGTTTACTAACATCTAGAGCTTTTTTCCCGATAAGCGACAACAAACAAAAGACAGTTTGGGAAATTATCAAACGTTGAAACTAGGGGACACGAAACCGCATGAAAATATTCCCTTTGTTGAATGGAGGGGGTTGGGGGTTGATTCCCTGGGGAAGTTGTAGCAGGGTTTAAATTTCAGTCTTCTGTGGTGTGCAACCAATTGATGGCTTGCGTTTGGATTGTGGAGCATGTTCACGGGGAAAAGAGTTATCCCTCAATCTTTCTTTATTATGCCAATCACCCCGGGGATGAGATAGAAAAAAGCATCATATCAATGAAAACCAAAAAGTCTTCGGGGGTTGATGAAATGTCCACTTGGTTGTTGAAGCCAATGTTACGGTTGTTTTCTAAATCAAATGTGTATTCTGTTCAATGAATCAATTGCAGGTGGTGTTTTCCCAAATTGTTTCAAAATAGCAAAAGTTGTACCAGTTTTTAAGAAAGGTGATCGGGAATGTGCGGACAACTACAGACCGGTGTCTCTCTTGCCTACTTTATCTAAGGTGCTGGAGAGACTCGTTTGTTCTCGTTTGACTCCCTTTTTTTACAGCGCCACAATGTACGGGTCCAAATCCAGTTTGGATTAGACAGAATCATTCAACAGCTGACGCAGTGATTCTCTTGTTGACCAAATTATTGACCCCCTAGAAAAACGCCAGGCACCCTTAGGAATCTTTTGCGACCTTTCAAAGGCGTTTCGATCGTGTAGACCATTAGCATTTTTGTGTTCTAAGCTGGAAGGTTATGGAGTTAGAGGCGTAGCTCTTTCATGGCTACAATCGTATTTGACTCCAGGCAGCAGTTCGTTCAGGTTGGGTTTTCGAAATCAGGTTTTATTTAGAACAAGTATGGGGTGCCGCAGGTTCCATTCTAGGGCCCATTACTTTTTATCCTCTACATTAACGATATTCATGTGTGCAGGGGGGACGCAAATTTGGTACTCTACGCGGATGATGCTACGGTTCTTCTCGGTGGCTCGGATAGTGATGTGGATTGTAATGACTCTTTCATACACCCATCTCACATTCATTTCAATACTTAGGCCTAATTTAATTTAGAACTTTATTAATAATAATAATTAAGGAATAATTATTTATAAATTGTCTCAAATTTAACTACAAACAATAATAAATACGAAATCAAAATTAATCAAAATCCACCTTATTACATATAAAATTCAAAAGTTATAAAGTGAACTAAAGTCAGTGATACAGTGTGCAGGGATGATTGTTGAAGAGTGAAGAGGGCAGATATTTAAAAGGTGAAGAGGAGAGAGGGATCTGGAAGAAGTGAAGCAAGATTATTATTATAAAGAAATTGGTTACATTTATTCAGCAGTATTTGAAAGGTTACTTTATTAAATTCTTATTATCACTGAAGTACAAAGAAGCAGAAGACAGACATTGGGTGAGAAAATTCTTTTTAAGCTTACTAGTGATTCATTGGAAGAACATAAAACCCAGGAACATTCGATTTGGCTAATAATTCAATTTTAATATAATTAAAATTTAACAACAATTAATTTTTCAAATTACAACATCTTTTATAAAATAAAATACCCAATATTTCTATTTCATTAAGCCAGCACGACCACCCTGCCCTAAAAATTAAGAATTGTATTTAAAAATTTACCATTATTGTATCCTCCATCTTGTTTCAAAATTCAAACTTGTATGTCAATTAATTTATCATCATTAAATTTCACATTTATATCATACTGAGTTATTTGTTATTTCTAACTATAATCAGAATACAAAATTAAGTTTAACCATTTATTTAAAAGTGTATAATAATAGTAGGACATTACAAAATTGGCGCCCAACGTGGGGCTTAATGAAATATTTATAATCTTTGATTTGAGACAATTTTCTAGATCGTAACAATAGCCTAGACATAAGTACTGTACGTAGTTAGTTGTCATTTATTCATATTGTCTGTCAATAGGCTATAGGTTATTTAATAACTCACTATATAAAGATTTAATTAACAATACATTAGTCCTGTAATATTATTCTATCTTTTATCGCAATTAATGTCCCGTGATTTTAATTTAAGATACCCTAAACGGTACCCATTCCCAACAGATAATATGGAAAATAACCAAGTGCTAAACGTAAACAAAGACGCCATTAATCCCGGTATCGAAGACGAAAGCGAACAGAGAGAAGAAGCAGAACAAACTCCCACAATTCCTCGCGCTAACCAAGTCAACATTCTCACAGCGGTCGACAACCAATCACGGATGAATGAAAACAGTGCTACCAACACCTACGCGGCAAATTTCCCTGATTCCCTGCAGAGACGTGAAGATGGAGC
Source organism: Homalodisca vitripennis (assembly GCF_021130785.1). Lineage (NCBI taxonomy): Eukaryota > Metazoa > Arthropoda > Insecta > Hemiptera > Cicadellidae > Homalodisca > Homalodisca vitripennis. Next base: position 17,171 of record NW_025786187.1, on the reverse strand, counting down.
TACTGCGCCTCCCACACTAAACGTAGTTGAACATTCTCATTATACTCAATCAGTTGATGCCATTGGCAGTGACAGGTCAAAATAAACAAACCGCTGACGAATCCCAATCGACAGCTCTTCATGCTATCATGAACGGTTTTAAAACAACTTAATGAAAATTTGATTAACACTAAATCTGAGTTAAACGAAAACCTAAACGCAAAAATAAACTAAATAAGTGATTGTATTTCTAAAACTAAAATCGAACTTAGCTATGAAATCAAATCTTGTAGGGAGACACTCGAGACACAAATTAATGAACTGCGGGATAATCAAACTGAATTCCGAAATGAATTGAACGCTTATAAGGGGACAATCAAGATTCAATTCCAGTTGAAAAAATAGACCTGAAAAATTAAAGAATCCACTGACAGCGATGTAGAGGAGAATTAAATCATAGTTTTGAAGAACATAAGGCATTTGTTAAAACCAACAGATGAATAAACCAACAGTTCAAGATATTAGAATCGGTACAAAACAAAAATCAAACTCTAGTAAAAATAAATAAAATTGCTTTTGAAATATAAAAATGCTATAGACCAAGTACGACATGAAAAACGCGGAAACAAATAAAATACAAATCAAAACCATTAATAAAGGAAATTCAAACCACAAGATCCAAAACAATCATGATTGAATAAACAATCTAGGCCGAGTGTATTAATAAATATGAATGTGATATTAGAAAATTATAAAAATCTAAATCTTCAAATTGAGACGAAAACATGGTGAAACCATTGCAAGTCATTTGTACCGGAAGAGATTCTGTAGACAGGACAAGTGCCAAAAATTCAAAGGACGTTCTACCAGTCCAATGGAATTTTTACAAAAAAATTAGAAGGTATTACGGCGAAAAAAAATATAGGTCGTGTGGGGCAAACTCACACTACACATCTAACACACTGAACATCTCATTGGACCATAATTAGAAAGTAGTCTCGAAGGTCACGCGTCACCGATGGTTCCAATTAATAAAACACTATATTTAAAAGCTGGTGGAGGATTTTTGCACAAGAAATTTACTACGAAATATTGGAGGTCGTGATTGGTGCAAACGCGGCATCACGTTGCAAAATATAGAATCAGAAACGATTATCAAGAATAATGGAACATTGACTCGTGCTGAATACTTCACCGAGCGTGTTATCACACTACAATCGATTTAACCCCACTAATTAACCGAAGAAGAAATCGTCACCATTTTCATCGGAACGGTTTCTTTTGAAACCAAATTATTCCAGGATAGCCGGATGGCGGTTATGAGGGGAGCGTCAAAACATTAACATCCAGTAAACGAGTATCGAAACGATTTACTACAACGAGAAGACAATCCGGAGACGGCCCCAAAATCGGAACAAAATAATTTCATCCCAAAATTCACAAATTCATCTGGTTATAAGCCAATACACCAGAAACCTCACCAATACCCCCAAGTCACACCACATAAGAACATTGATACAAAGGAGCAATATCAGCCAAGGAATCAATGTCAACGGACAAAATCAACATGTATAATGATCGAAACCAACCATAACAAGAAATATTACCACCCATACAAACAGGTTCGTAATAATTTAATGAATTCAAGAGTAAGACACAAAACCATACAGAGAACCACTACCAAAATCGACAGAATACCCATTACTTACCCAGGGAAACGACCGAGACATCACCCCACCCACAGAACAGGCACAAGTATGCACTATAGTGCGGGGCACCGGGAGAAAATGCTCGACAAATCCACCTTCTAGTACCGGCAACGACCGCAGCGAAAAAAGACTTCCAGCGGCGGGAGGAAATCGGGCTGCGCGCTGTAGGAACGGAACGAGGAGGGAGGAAAAACATGAGCACCAGGATATAAAATCACGAAACTTACCAGCGCTAGGAAAATAACGACCTCGTGATATTTAAATCAGAATTATTCTTCGAACTTATAACCCTAGTAGTGAATTTCAAGTTAACAAACCATAATATGTGATAAAGATTTCCTTTTTGATGAAAAAAAATTATGGAACATCCATATACTAATATTTGTATACTAATCCTCTATACAAATAAGATGTCCAGAAATTAACATTCAAAATTTTAAATAATGTAGAAAAACTAAATGCCTTAATTGATTCCGGATCATCTATTTACTTGTTTGTCAGGAGTCTTGGTTTATTGGGGATAACCAACTAATCATTTAAAGCCATTTGAAGAACTGCCATCTAGCCCAATACTACCATTAAAACTGCCTATTGGAAAACATTTCAAAACGAATCAACAGAGTAATATATGTACCTGTGGGACAGTAGATGACGAGAACTACTCACATACAATTCCTTATAGTACCGCCAATCCTTGTTCAAACCACGTTAGATTTTAGGAATGGTAAATTAGGCTAGTATTTATGGAAAGCAGAGCTAAACTTTAATAATAATACAAATAAATATGGGAAAAATAAACAATACATAACAAACATGTTGTAATTGAAGGTTTGTAATGGCAAATAAATGAAGAGCACTTACGTGAAATCACCCACATCAACAAGGACGTTATGCTTTATGGAAGATTTTAATGGACTCCAATATGTCAACATTTTAATGGAGTATGGCACTATACAAAACAATGGGGAAGATAACAATATTTATTTTTTAAAATAATGAGAAATAATGATTACATTGATGCACAACAACAATATATCATCCAAAGATAAATATGTCGGGTGGAAAGATATTAATGAAAACTCTAAGCCCTATATAACTACATAAAATGTGTAAGAAACAAAAACACTGATGTGTTTGATCAAATTTACTATACCGATAATAGGGGTGGGGGGGGTGGGGGGGGAAACGTTTTCTCAGACAAACCCGGATGTTGCCCTAAATATGAAACACGAAAATTAAATTATTAGGAAAAAATCTTAAAAAATTTTAAATCATTAAACCTATCCCAGTACCCTCAAGCGTACCAAGGACGCTGTTACCAAGCTGGAGATTACAACGCATGGAGAACTTTAACGATAATCGAGAGAAGCAAAGAGTAACCTACGTAAATTGCTGGTATCATCCCAGTAATTAAAACAAGTCTGGAGAGATGAAATTCGATTGTGTTTAGATGACCCGCAAAAATAAACGCAAATAATTAAACCAGATTTCGAATGTAACGCGCGAGTGTTAGCGAAAGTTCTGAGTAAATGTTAGAAAACGCAACAAAATTCATTAAGGCAGTGTAGATCCTTAACGTGCCTTCATATTGGGCAAATCCCAACTTACTAAAACTTTCGCCGTCAATACACCGCATTCCAATTTAGAGGGCCAAAGGAAGATGCCTACCCAGTACAAAAGTCCACCACCATTTTGGAAATTTCTACATCCCAAAGCATTGCACTAGTAAGAGCTACTTTGATAACGAGTTTTGATGATGAGATGAGAAAGCTTTCACTAGCAATTTTACGTTTTGATGACATATGTATCATTTCCCCCGATTTGTAATATCCACATCTACAATACACCTAGGTAATAACATATTCAAAAGGCTAGCTGAAGTCCCAACATGACAATAAAACTTTGAAGAAACAATTCTCAATTCTGTAAAAAGATTCTGTACCATTCCTAGGGTTTTTACTCTAACAAAATGTAAGGTCTTTGTTTGGATAACAGTAAAGAATTGATCCAATTCCCTAAACTTTCCCAAACTCCCAGGAAGTCGGTATACACACATTAAAAAGCATTCCTCGGATGTATATATTATTATAATTAAATTTATTCACTAAATTCCTCTTGAAACAGTTCCAGCCACTATTACGGCTAACGTCAAAGAGAAGGTGACTTAAAATTTCATTGGACCTTAGAGATGATGAGTACAACATTCAAACAAAATTAAACAGCATGTTCATAAAAACTTAACACTCTAACACACCCGATTCCAATTCCAAAGACATTCTACTTACAGACCGCATGCGTTCTGTGAATTTGCATTTGGCGGATCACTCTATATCAAGTAAAAGAAAAATAACGAAAAAGCTGCAATTAATGTTCATATCACGCCACATTACAACCAGGCGAGAACAGCGTTTTCACCACAAACCTCGAAAAAGGATATTATTGGGCTATTAATCCACTGCCTTACAGAAGTGTCGATTACATTGTTATGGGTCGTTAAGTTAACACTGTAATTACAGATAACCACGCCTTAACTTTTTTGATAAACCTGCCGTTTTTGCTAAACAATAGATTAGCAAGATGGATATTGGCTATACCAAAGAGTACGACTTTTAAAATAAATATTGCCATTGCAAAGGGACGGGACAACATTACTGCTGACACTCCTTCAGTCGTATATCCCCACAACAACATGTTCAAGCGATGCAAACAAACCTCACTGAGTTTATCCAATTCCATTTACATCGACGAGAATTCCCGACCAAACATCTACAAGATTCAACTCCGGAAACTTACCTCAGCTTCAACATCAAGGACCCTAAACTACAACCACCTTATAGAAATCCTTTACAGTCACCTATGTGAAAAACAAATGAATTTCAACAATTATTATACTAAATTATAGTTTTATATGACAACACTTTACTACAAAAAATTTAAGGGCAAATGGACCCATTAATAGTCATCCCAGAATCAGTATAGTTAAACCACTAATACTTTTGAAGTTGCCATCTCTATTATCTACACTGCTCGGTTGCAAATAAATGTTTCCTGTTACCTACGTGAAAATTTTATTTTCAAGAATATGCATCGAACAATCAGAGGCAACTGGTTATCATCATGTGATAAATGTCAGCGCTGCAAAATCAACAACCATCACTTCAACAGTCAAGCCAAAGGAGTTAAATGCAGAGAGAAGAGATGGACACTAGTTCAGCAGTTGAACCATCATAGGTCCCTTACCGACTAGTGTAGGAAATAATCAAAATACATGTTAATTATTATTGACATATTTACAAATTCGGTTAAACTTTATCCCACTGCAAAGAGCAAACAACCAGAAGTATATTAACATAAATTATTTCACATCACTTTTCCTAATTACGGTTTTCCTAAACGAATTCAATCAGATAACGGAACCCAATTTAAAAGTAACGCGAATGGATTCAGAGGAAAAATTTGAATCCACAGGGCATTCAGACAAATTAATATACAGTCCAGTGTATCACCCCAGTTTTAATTTTGGCAGAACGGCCAATTAGTAGAAAATAAAGTAAAGCGCTGTCTCAGAACATATTGTTCACAGAATTCATAAGATGATGGGTTGAAATATGTACATGTTAATAAATGAATGTTTAATGAAAATTTACCATGATATCACCTGAGATTCACACCAAAGAACGAACTTACTAGTTTGGAACAAGAAATATCAGATTTTGGGGGAAAAATATGTATCAAACCTCTCTAGGCTGTAAGAGAGAGTACCAATCGAATCACAAAACTTACTGATTGCAAGAGGCGTAAAACTTGAAGACAAAGTAGAAGAAAGAAGAGATCTGATAAGATAAATGAAAAGAGGATAAAAAACCAGTTTCTCTCCAAATTAATGACCTCAAGTATTGGGTAAAAGTACCCATCCACCCTTTCTAAAGTTATAGCTGGTGGGAAACATACAAAAATTAATTTTGAAGTGTACGAAGGAACCATTTCATTTACATTCAAGAAATCCTCGGGAAATCGATCTACCAAAATTTCTTGATTTATCCCTAAGAGCATGTATAATGGACCCTTAATCATATATTCTCTTTGAAGTCCATATTAAGAAAAAACGTCGCGTCAACAACGCTACAACGCTACAGAAGATACTGAAGTTGACGCGTTGGGACCCTGGTGGTAGAAATTAATAACTATTTCCCAAAATAAAATACAAGATGCTGCAAAAACTATACACCGAGATGGACATAGACACTTTTAATCAATACATATATAAACATTTTCCTATCAGGAGGGGATAATAATTTGTTAGTGGGCGATTAAGTATTACCGCTATTTTTCGGTACACAAAATTCATTTAAAATGTGTATTTTCCAAAAATAAAAACTTATGTCCTTTGGACATTGGAGTTAATATTTGCCATTGATCTAATGTTTCTCTATTGTTTGTTTATTTGTATACTAAGGAAAACTTGTTAAACCTTTGTTCGTTGGCTTAGCTTAAAATACTACCTAACCCCTAAATGTTAATTTTGTTCTCCTTTTTCCCCCATTGTTTTGTTCTGTTAATTAAATTTATTAAATAGTATGTAAGATCAATCAATTTCATTTCACTTCATTTAATGTGGTTCGATCCTCCTCTTTAAAGATCACACATCTATATGTATCATTCATGTCGTCATTGTATCGAAACCATGTTCATTTATTTCACATGATTTTCTGAGGGGATATTTGTAATGGACTCATTTTCATACACCCATCTCACATTCCATTTCAAATTACTTAGGCCTAATTTAATTTAGAACTTTATTAATAATAATAATTAAGGAATAAATTATTTATTAAAATTGTCTCAAATTTAACTAACAAACAATAATTAAAATACGAATATCAAAATTAACTCAAAAATCCACACTTATTACATATGTAAAATCAAAAGTTATTAAAGTCGAACTAAAGTCAGTCAGTGATATACAGTGTGCGAGGGATGATTGTTGGAAGAGTGAAGAGGGGGCATGAGATATATTTAAAGGTGAAGAGGAGAGGAGGGATCTGGGAAAGAAGTGAAGCAAGATTATTATTATAAAGAAATTGGTTACATTTATTCAGAGACAGGTATTTGAAAGGTTCTCCTTTATTAAATTCTTATTATCACTGAAGTACAAAGAAGCAGAAGACAGGAACATTGGGTGAGAAACATTCTTTTTTTTAAGCCTTAACTAGTGATTCATTGGAAAGAAAACATTATAAACCCAGGAACATTCGATTTGGCTAATAATTCAATTTTTAATATAATTAAAATTTAAACAACAAATTAATTTTTCAAAATTACAACATCTTCTTTTATAAAATAAAATACCCAATATTTGCTAATTTTCATTAAGCCAGCACAGGGTCCACCCTGCCCTAAAAATTAAGAATTGTATTTAAAAATTTACCATTATTGTATCCTCCATCTGTGTCTTCAAAACTTTCAAACTTGTATGTCAATTAATTTAATCATCATTAAATTTCACACTTTTATATCATACTGAGTTATTTGTTATTTCTAACTATAATATCAGCAATACAAAATTAAGTTTAAACCATTTATTTTTAAAAGTGTATAATAATAGTAGGGACATTACAGGACCTACGTAGCATCTTCTTCCCTCTCGGTAAATATTGACAGTTGGCTCTCGAAAATATAAACCTAAATGTTGAATTCCGCTAAGAAAAACACACACATTTATTCAGGTTTCTAACAAAAAATAAGCAACCACTATCTGATTTATTTGCATTAACATTAACATGAAACTTCCATTAGAACCATCTAAATCTACGTGTTTCCTGGGATTGTAACCATCGATAGTAGATCTTGCAGTGGTCTTCTCATGTATCTGGGTTGATGTGGGTAAACTGAGTCAAGTAGTGTGTTTTGCCATTACGAACTCTGAGTACTTTTTATGGACAGAGATGGGTTGGTGGACTGCTTACACGGGCTGTTTCGCTTCGTTGTTGGCGTTATTGGGGATTGAGGTCTGGGGTGGAAGGCCTTCCTCCTGCAAGGAACATGCATTTTTGGTCCAGGCTCCAAAAGAGAGCTGTACGGGATCATATGCAGGGGTCCCAAATCTTCATTTCATGCCGTGGTTTATCTTAGGGAAGGAATCTCAACATTCTAACTCCAATGACATCCCTTTACATTTTTAGAGTTGTCATGTATGTGAGGAAGCATTTGTGTCAGAATTCCGTCAGTGGGAAGCACTTTCATGCCTACCACGACGAGGCACGGCACTTTGCTTCGTTACTCCCTCACATCGATTGTCCCTGCATCGAGACTAGAGTGATGCTACGCGGGTGTAATTTTTTATAATGGCTCTCTCTCAAACTTTGAAGGAGGTTTGTGGGAACTGACAATTTTTTAAAAGAAACCTGGAGGAGTTACTTAAATACGTAAGGGAATTTTATAGTGTAAATGTGAAATTCCTCTCTGACAGTGGCTTTTAAATTTTAATTTAAAAATACATTGTTTTTGTGTACTTAATTTCTTTCTTTTGACTTACTATTCAATGTGATTTTGTTGATAGCACTGTTTATATTTAATGTGTTTAGATTTATACTATAATGACGATTGCGATTGTACTTCTGTGTACCCTTATGCAATAAAAAGGCAAATTGAATTGAATTGAATTAGGCGTAATCCCCATACTGCAACCTAACCAAAACTCCTAACTTTAATTATTGTCTTTATATCTTGTTTTAAAAACATTTTGTGAGTGGGTGAAAACCCAAAAACATTGCGCAGAATTTTAATCTTGTTTAAGGTTGTAAGAAAAGTTTACGAATAACAACATGGCAATGGCAATATTAAAGTTAAACAGCAAACAAAAATAGATATCAGTAAAAAAAAAAAAAAAATGGCCTCTCTGAAACTCCACACCAAAATATAAGAATGCAAATGACATAATCATCACTGCACATCACAGATGCTCTTACCAAAAAATTTATGTTACTTACAGTTGGTATGTGAAGGCTGATTGTCGTGATCTTGTGTTGAACTTGTGGTATTTTGTTTGTGTTCTTTCTCTTTCTTAGTGTTGGTTATCAGGATGTTTATTTTATTTCTGTACAACTTTTCTGTTTATCAACTTAACTTAAGCGTGTTCATTAGCATGCCCTCTTTCGGTTTGTAAATTTTTTTTGTTAATTTTATTTTATTTTACCAAACCAGAAAGAGAAGAAGACGAAATCAAAGTAATATACAAATCAAATCAGTTCATAAAACATTAGTTTAATAAAACCCTGTTTAAAAGGCGCCGTAAAGCGCATATGGCGCGCGAGGATCGACTTTGCTCTAAACGCCGTAAATGAAAGCGGGAAGAAAAACAGTAAAACTAATAAATATTCACCGGTGGGCGCGTAGACGCGCATTATACTTGTTTTTACTATTTTGCACTGTTAGATTCAGAGTTGTCCTTAAGACTGTGAGGGGTGTATGTTACAGTAGTGTTAGCGGGGCTGTGCCACATCACGTGAAAAACAATCTTTGTTGTTTATCGATCGATACTTGCAAACCGCGGTTTTTGATTGAAAACAAGCTGGCAGTTAGGTAGTATTGCTTCAAACGCCGCAAGCGCATTTATGCGTACGTCACTGCCTCGCCGGGCAGCTCTTGGTGTGTTCTTCTTTCATATCTGTTTGAAGCAGTGCGAATAGTTGAATCGGTAAAACTAACTGTCGATAGTTTTATGTGTTATATGATCATCTTTTTATGAAAGTTATATATTTATAAACTTTTGAAATTAAAAACAGTTTCTTGAATGGACGATAAAAGTCTTTTTTCCTCGTAGAATTATTTTTACTCCTTTATATTTATTAATTATGTGTATTCTTAAAGCTCTTGTTTCCGAAATTCTACATTTATTTTTATTATTTATATTTAGGCTTGTTTTTTACTCCAATAAGTGTTACATCTTTTATTTACTTCTATAAAACATCTGAAAAACTATCTTTGTAATTAGAAAATAATCAACACCCGTTAGAGGGTTTTCAAATTTTTGGCACTGTAAATTTAATTTTTTATTATTATAAAAAAAATACCCCTTTTTGTAAACATTAAAATATGTAATATACTTATTTTCTAGTTCTATTTCTACGTACATATAAGCACGCAAAATTGTCATACATTGAATATACATTAATAATAAAAGGAAAACAGTAAGCATTGGGGTAACATTTATTAAAGGAGCTGGAACGCATACATAGTAAATCATGATGTATTTTGGGGCAAGTTAAAATATGATAAAAATATATTTTTTGCAGTTTACTGTTTTATCTTTGTTACCTAAAAAAAGAAATTAAAATTACGCGTTGAGGAACAATCTAATTTTAATTTTTTATAATAAATGAGCGGCTATCCAGAGTTTAGCTGAAACTGTTTTGGCGCTTTAAGGGGTTTAAGTTTTAACCATATAACATATACAAAAGCCTATAATTATTTTACTCCTTTTGGTTTTGATTGACACAAATTAAGGTAATCTAATTTTGATAACAATTTACGAACATACAAAAAGTTTTTTGAAATTAAAAGCAAACTAAATTTATGCAAATTTTATGTTGACGAATATCTAATTCTGTCCTCTAATCTTTTTACTGCAGTTGTTATACATTGCAACTTTTTTGGAAGTCATATAGTTGGGAATTAAAAATGAAGATGAGGGAGATTACAAAGTAAAGTTAATTATGTGATGGTGATTGCATGTCCCAGGTAGAACACGGAAGTGTGGACCTGACCAATACTCCAATGTCCTGGAGGGAACTGTTAGGTTCATCTCCCCTCCCTCCTGAGCAGCGAGCCAGCACCAGCTAGTTCAGTCAGAACCCAAAATGGTACTGCATATCTCAAGTTTCTATTCATAAACAGGTTATATAATGTATCAGTTATATTGTGTATTTGGGTCTTATTCGAAATAATATTTTGGAAAGTAAGCTTCAAAAAGATTATGTTGTTGCTGTTGTGTATTAATTGTTCACAAGTTGCCCAGCAAGCTGATTCCTGTCATGTGGGTCATTGTCAGGGAGAAGAGAATAGTTAACATGTTTGCAACGATTGGTGGAATTTATTGATTCTTCAATATGTTGTAATGTATTTTGTTACTAGTATATATCAAAACACCATTAAAAAATTTTGTTTCCATAAAAATTATTAATTTTGATTACAAAATGACTGCAAGATACATTTGATTAGGTTTATTGCAAATTCTGGCTGGAGGTTTAAACTCATCTATTACAAATCAAAACAATGCATGAGTTATAAGAAAGGAGTGAATTGGGCTCTAATGCTCAAACACTGGTAAAAAAGACCCACCATTTTGTCTATAAGAGTAAAATTATTGATTACAAAATCATTTGATTGCAACATTATTGAATTCAGTTGTTAAATAAGTGAAAATTTATAAACTGGTTACACCTTCTGTGTAGTTTTAATACAATAACTTTTTACTTTAAGCTGAACTAAGGAAGGGTCTATTTCAAGGGCCCTTCTGATCTTGAAGAAATGTGTATATTTTGTTTTCATGTTATAATATTGGTTAATAACAATATATTTTCAAGTTAAAAATAATTAAAATTTGGAATTTATAGCCATGAATGAAAGTGCGGAAGAACTAGAAAAACCAAACCTAATTTGGTACATAATCAGTAGAAAAAGTTTATATTATTCATTGGCATTTCAATAATATAAATTGGAGCTTTATATAAATATTGTTCACTAAACTATGTTTGAAGTTAGTTCCTTCTTAAGTATAAAGGTTATTTTTAGACGATGGAAGGATTGTGAAGGAAACAGGATTTTTCCGGACATTTTTCGCATCGGTTCAGTGAAACAAGAAAACAGTAACCACTATGTTTCGGAGATCTGCAATATGATCTCTTCTTCAGGTATAAAGAAACTATCCTAATACATAATTACAAACTAAGTTAAAATAAACAAATCTTACCAAAGCGTTTGTGGCACGGCCTAAGTCAGGAATCAACAACCTACATGTTGTTTGTCAACTTCAAACTCAAACTCTAAAGACATGGCACTTTATACAAAACTTACAAAAACACTAATCATTAAAAACTAAACTTACGGAATACAGGTCACAATGGCGTTCTTCACTCGGTTCTACTGACCACCTACCGATCTGACCAGAGAGGACTAGCCAATGGCAATCGTGACGGCTGGCTAAAACATAGGATGGCGGAAATCACAAGGGTAAGGGGAACTCAGGAATGGGCCCCTTTCACCTTATTATTGTGTTCATGCCGACAGATGAACTTCTTAAAACCATATTGTGATCAGCATTGGTTTATTACAAATATCCGATCCGTTTGATACTTTTGGTTTTCTCTTTAAGTTCATTTTTTAGGAAATTGGCAACCACAAGCGGGCCTATTCTCGACTGTATGGTTGACTGAATTAGGTTGGTTCTGCCAAATTTTTAATGTATGTTGCCTCAATTAATTTCATTTTGGAAGAAAATGTGGTTCCCGAATGTATTATGTATGGGCTTCATCCCAATTTCATATGAGTTAAAAGGAAAAATTAATTGAAAAGTCAAAAATTGCACACCAATTGTTTGGTTCCGAAAGACCATCATATGAATTGGGTGATGAAGCCCACATAAAATACATCGGGGAACCACATTTCTTCAAAAGGATAATTAATTGAATTAAGTCAAAAAATTGCACACCATTGTTGGTCCGAAGACCATCATATGAATTGGGATGAAGCCCAACATAATACATTCGGGGAAACCCACCATTTCTTCAAAAGGAAATTAATTGGAATAAGTCAAAAATTGCACACCATTGTTGGTCCGAATTAGGACCATCAGATGAATTGGGATGAAGCCCACATAATACATCGGGGAACCACATTTCTTCAAAAGGAAATTTATTGAATAAAGTCAAAAATTGCCACACATTGTTGGTCCGAAGACATCATATGAATTGGGTCGAAGCCCAACATATTACATCGGGAACGCACATTTCTTCATAAAAGGAACATTTAATTGAATTAAGTCAAAAATTGCACACCATTGTTGGGTCGATGACCATCAAGGATTTGGGATGGAAGCCCACATAATAATCGGGTAACACATTTATTCAAAAGGAAAATTAAATTGAATAAGTCAAAAATTGCACACCATTGGTTGGTCCGAAGCTGACCATCATATGAAATTTGGGATGAAGCCCACTATTAATACATCGGGAACCACATTTCTTCAAAAAGGAAATTAATTGAGGCATACCATACATTATAAATTGGCAGACCAACCAATACAGTCAAACCATCAGTCGTAAGATTAGGCCGCTTTGGTTGCCAATTCTATAAAAAATGAAATAAAGAGAAAAACCCAAAAAAGTATTCAAACAACATTGATCGGATATTTTGTAATAATACCAATGCGGAAGAGTTCCACAATTATGGTTTTAAGTAGTTCATCTCGCGATGAACCAATAATAAAGGAAAAGGGCCCATTCCTGGTTCCCCTTCCCTTGTTATTTCCGCCATCTTGTTTTAGCCAGGGACCGTCACGATTGCCATTGGCTAGTCCCTCTGGGTCTAGTCGTTTGTAGGTGGTCAGTAGACCGAGGTTGGAAGACGCATTGTGACCTGTATTCCGTAGCTCTTAGTTTTAATGATTAGTGTTTTGATTATAGTTTTGTATTAAGTGCCCCAAGTCTTTAAGTAGTTAGTTGAAGTTGTACAACAACATGTAGGTTGTGATTCCTGACTTAGGCGTGCCACAACGCTTTAGTATAGATTTGTTTAATTTTTAATCTTAGTTTGTAATTATGTATTTGGTTTAGTTCTTTACCTTGAAGAAAGAGATCAGATTGCAGATCTCGGAAACGTTAGTGTTTACCTGTTTTTCTTGTTTCACTGAACGATGGCAAATGTCCGGAAAAATACCTGTTTCCTTCACTCTTCTATGTACAGTCTACAAGCTAAAACCCCCCCCCAAAGGGTGTGTACAAAAAGTTAATTGAACAATTTTTATAAACAAATTAAATCTTTTGGGGTAAGCAATCTAGCTCTTTCAGGGATGCTAGTTCTAACGGATTAATAACAATTATTTTAATTACCATCAATGATGAAATACATAAGATGAAAATCAAGTAAAGTCATCTATGCTTTGTTTTTTAACTCCCCCCTCCCTTCCTAAGAGCACACACAGTGCTTTCTTTTAAGGTTCTCTTCACACGGAACAATATCTGCAGAATGGGGAGACTAGGACATCGTTTACAGTATTTGTTTTTTGACAAAAAATTCACGAACAAGCAATAAAGTGTGAGCAAGGTGCAATTTGTCATGCGCTGCCACAAATCCTCGCCATGAATTTTTTTGCTCCACATATTCCAGCGCTTTTTTTTTCGGATTACATCACAAAAATTAGGCAATTGTACTGTGCAGGTAGTACTTATAGTACTACTTATTGAGTGTTAGGACCTTGTGTTCAAGGACTTCATGATGCACTATAACCAATTAAAATTGAAAGAACACAATGAGCATCGGAACGAACAACGCAAGAAACCTTCACTGTTCCAATTGGCACTTTGTCAAGTCTTTTTCGATCTTTGGGCGGATCCAGAATGTCTCCACTGTGATGGTTTGAGCCTTAGTTTTCTACGTTCACTATCTGTAAAGCTGTGTTTTTGTTCACCTGTTTAAACAAGTTTCAGTAATCTTCTGCATCATCGTTGACTTCATTTTAGTGGCTCCATGAAGCAACTTCAATTTGCTTACTGTTTTTGTTCAAACATTCAGCAATTTTTGGAAAACATACTTTGGACCCACTTGTTTCATACCCAAAACATGTTCAAAAAAAAAAATTCTAATGGTTATGAGCCAATTGAATAGGCCAACAATCATCAGTGGACTTCTCTGATCGTAATTCGGTGATCATTTCATAAACAATTTCTGTTCCACTTTTTTCGTATTTTGATCGGTGATTGATGAGCTGATGAGTTCTGGAGCGTTTGGTCATTTTCAATGTCTCAATCGGCCACCTTTGAAACTTTCTGATATGACTTGTAAACCCTTGTTTCTACTATTATAGCAGACTATTTTATAGGCTTTTTGTTAACAATTTCCCACACTTTGTTACACTATATTTAATTTTTCACCAACAAAACTGTTATACAAATTCTTTGATCCATTTTTTGGTGTTAAAACAATAAAAACACAAAGACAGATTTGTTTTTTGTTAAAAACAAATAAACACAAAGGTTGAGTAGAGTTGATACCTCTAACCGTATCAGCTGCCACTGAAAAAAGGTAAACAATTGGGATAACAGCATGGGAAAATGTTATTATACTTGCAGGAGTATGGAGTGCACAAACATAATTTTAAAACAAACTTGGCAATTGGATTTTCCAAATTCGTGAAAATAAAGTAAATTTCCGTTACTTTTGTTGGAAATTACAAACCTCGTAGTTTGATTACATTGCAATTTTGTACTTGTTCTAATTATTAGGCTTGTTGTTAACTTGATGTGTAATTTGTTTTGAATTTTTTTTAAACTATTGTAAGTTACCAGGTAGTGGCAAACATCTGTATAAGTGAGAGTAAGTAGTTTGGAGAACATATAATTGATGGTGATATGTTCGAACAGTCAACGACAGTATCAAGTGAGGCCAGCTGTTCGTTTCCCCCGCTCTGCTCAGGACAGGATGATGACCTTATGTAGAGCGAAAGGCTCGTTTGATCGAAAGCTGCCCGCCAGAGAGGTACATGGAGAAACATTGGAGGCTGGTTGACAAGCAGTAGGCTTCAATGTGAGTAAGACCTATACATTTCATTGAAACAGTTACTAGGATTTTCAGATACTTTCTGAATAATTATTTTGATTTAAAGGACGGTTTTTATTCAACTCTGTTTTATTTTAATTATTATGCAAATGTAATGTAAAAGCCCTTTGAGAATTTGTTTTTTGCACGGATGGGAAGGATTGTGAAGGAAAACAGAAATTTTTCCGGACATTTGCCATCGTTCAGTAAAAAAAAAAATCAGTAAACACTAACGTTTCGAGATCTGCAATCTGACTCTCTTTTTCATGGTAAATAACTCTAACCTAACACCATAATTACAAAACTAGGTTAAAATAACAAATCAATTAACCATGAGCATTGTAAACACGCACAAGTCAGGAATCGAAAACTACCATGTTGTGTGTCAACTTCACTCACTCTAAAAACATGGCACTTTTAATAAAACATGTCGAGATCTCGAAACTTAGTGTTACTGATTTTTTTGTAACACTGAACAATAAGGGCAAATGTTCCGGGAAAAATTCTATTTCCTTCTTAATGTAAAAGGCATTATGGGTTGATTTGAGTTTTGTTTCAATAGTTTTTGATTCAAAATTGTGAACTTTTTAAGTGTCAGATACTTTTAATGGAGAAAATTCCAAAAAGTTCAAAAGCATGTTTCTTTCACACAACATTGGATACTAAATTTCCTTCAAAACATATAAACACTGTATTAGTTAATTTTATTATTGTCTAGCCAACCATACCCAATTTTCAATGAAAAACAGCTACAAATTTCAAATCTAATATGGATATGATTTATTATTTTATTTAATTCTGAAAGTCATAAATTTTTACTTAACCCTCCATCGGGCGCCTAAATACGGAGTGTTTTCCTCCCGTGTATTTTTTATTATTAAAAATAGTACTACTTTTCTGATGTTGACAGTCGTATCCTGCAGTGTAACTTCAACGAAGCATCTTTCGGGGAAGCGAAACAATAGCCTCCCACTTATCTTTGTTCAAAAATCTGTCAGTATGGAGGTCTACTCCGGTGCGATGTGACTCGGACGATCTCCTCACGTGCAGCGCCCGATGTCGTGTTTGTAAGTACCTTGGACGAAATTCTCCGTGAGAGCCCTTATAGTGTTTAGTTTTTATGGGAGTAATAATCCGTGTTGGTGCCGCACTAATTGTACCTGACCTAGTGATGGTTTCTTTTTTTAAGTTTTACAATAATATTTTTTATTTGAATTTTGGTTGAAACTGGCGAATGAAGACGAGAGACTTTGTCTGTACAGTACCCGTGTGCTAGGGAAAACATTTCAAAGTACTGTTTATGGATGTGAACATTGTCGTTATAAGTACCAGAAGGAAAATGTTTTTGAAAATTTGGTGTAGTGTTAAAAACATTTTTTAGTAAAGAATAAATATTTGATTTTTAGAAAAAATGAATTGACATTTACAATTGTATAATATCTCAAGAATTGAAGTAAGTTGTTTTTTGTAAGAAGTTAAAAACTATGTTAATTTCCATATATTATTACAGAAGGTAAAACATTTTTACAACTAATATGCATTATTCTTTAAAATAAATTCATGTTGTTTACTATACAATAACATTTTTTTTAAAATTTCCGAAATTCTTATTTGGAAAAATCAATTAACATATGAGAGTTAATTTTTATTAAATTTTAAAAATGAATATAT
>NW_025786186.1:0-35746 GCF_021130785.1 Homalodisca vitripennis | reverse complement strand
ACGCTTTATGGCTCTATTATAACGGGAAATATAATATTGGAAACGTCTCGGGTCTTGATTGATACCGGTTGACTTTAAAGGCAGAATGGCCTTATGCTTTTAATAATTTTGACTCGATTAAGATCATAATCTTAACTTTCTAATAATCAGCCTTAGTTCATTATGAAACACTTTTTTACGGGCTTATTGCATAACTCTCCTGTAACTGGTTATGGAAATATTTTTAAATAATAGATTATTAATTCAGAATTATCTAAACGTTTCTTATCGTCTTTCGCTGATTACCAACTAAGGCCCGAAAAATATATTAATATTTTTATTTAAGAGAGCAATATAAACTTACCTTTTTGAGACATGTTAGCCGATGTGGAGTTTCAAGAGCTCTACTTTCTTAAAACCCTCGCACTGGGACCCTATGAATTGTATGGAAAGTGTAAAACTAGCAGTATTTCCCAAAAACTTGTAAACTGTACGTATATAAATAATTTTCCCATTGCCTATCAAACAAAATACATTTTTACAGTTTTGGTTTTACATAGTGCAAAATACATACGATATAAGAAAATATCAGTAAAATCACGATCGTCGCAAACGTTTTAAGAAAATTATTGAAAAACGTATCGAGAAAATAACTGTAATTAGAACAATTTTCGATATTCAATGAAATTGCTGATTTAAACATGACATATTTCTTTAATACTTCAAACACAGTTACAATTTCAATTTAAGTAAGTACTTAAATTGCTATAGAAATGTTATTACTTAGTAATTTTTAATCTGGGTCACTTGTAATCGATTTCAAAGCATTAGACTTTATATTTTAAAGTGTATTAGTTAGTAATAAAAAATATAGCTTGTAGGACAGCTGATTCACAAAACAAATTTTAATCTCTGCAGGGGGTCCTTATTCTGAGATAACCTTTGACATTTCCCGCATTTTTGAGATAAGCACGTGCTAGATAATCTTGAACCCAATTAAAAAGCAATTGACCTCAAATTAAATAACAATTAGATAAGTCTTATCTGACCCCAAGGTCGCTACTATTGTTTTACGTTTTGTTATCGACTCGTGCCGGTTCGTATCGCGAATTCTTGACCTCAGGGTCACGGACGTTGATAATACAGAACGCCTGCTTGCAACTAATAATCTCGCGATACATTAAATTAATCCGTCCTCTATTTACCCTTGTTTACTTTGGTTTTCGCTGAATACAAGTGAGAGATTAAAGTGTGTTGTCTAGTCTTGTTAGTATAAACCAAGAAAATTTGTTAAGTTATGTCGCATCAATATTATCAAAGACAAGAACCAAATCAAAACCAATTACCAGAGGTTATGCATAGGCCACAGTCAAGAACTGGATCCATCACAGAACTGTAGGCCGGATCCCTGGGTGGCATCTTATGAAACATATTATCACAGAACTAGAGCGGAAAGAAGACCTATTCAGAGTGGTTTTGTATCTTCCACGAAATGGACTTTCGGTGACTCCAATTGGTATAAAGCTCAAACAGTTTATGAGACTTCACGTTATAGTAGTGGACCAACACAAGACTCGCAAGTTTTCATCTAGTAAGGATGGTTATGACAACTTTTAATTAAGAGAATTGCTTAGTGACTCAATCATTGATAATATTGTGCTTATTAATCATTTTTAGGTTATAAATTGTAAACTCTAGAATTTTATGTTTCATTTAATCATCATGGCTACAGTAGCAATATGTGCTTTCTTTGTACATGTTTTTAGTGTTGCTTATAGTCAACATAATTTAACGTCTCAACACTGGAATAATGGAAGTACACATGTAGATCATGTAGTCAATAAAACAAGAATCAATTTATATTATTCACCACAAACATCTCATCAACCATTATTCAGTTTGAGTTATTTAATGTTACACAAGATAAAAATAAAGAATTTGAAGAAGATGAAACGTCTTCACTTGAATACAACTACGATTCCTCACTTTTAGTAAATTCAAATGAAGAAACAACTTCATTTGAAAACAACTACAGCGTTAGCGACTTTATAAATTCAAATGAAGAAACAACTTCGTTTGAAAACAACTACAGCGTTACCAAATATTTAACTTCAAATGAAGAAAATACCTGTTGTAAGCAGGCTAGTGAATATTTAGAAATTAAAGAAGCTTTAAAACAAGACATTGAAGATTATATTTCTAGAATAGGTCAGTTAAATGATGTAATTGTAAGGTTAAATGCAACAATATATGTGTTAGAGCAAGATGCTGAAATAAGGACTAGGGAATTAAAGGAAGTAAAACTACAAAAATCTAGAAGGTTTAAATGTAATTACTATAGAAAGAGGAAAAACAATCGCCATTAAGGTTGAACACGTGATGTGTATTATCAGAAACCTTTGATCCTAGATATTGTAATATAGTTAAATAATAAAGATATTTACATCTTCGTTATGTGTTTTTATCATTCTTTCACCCGCCTTCAGAGTGATCGTATGAAATGGAGTTTATAATTGATTTTCAAGGGTTTAAAACTAGCTCTAATGAGTTTTATTATCAAAGAATTAGCTCTTATATCCACTGACTCACAGGTATGTGAGCTTCATCTGTTTCAACCACCATGTAATTTCGATGAACTATCACCTCAACTTCAAAAACAAGTGTTGTGGTTAGAAAGACAATATCACGGATTGTTTTGGGGCTCAGGTTGCAGAGAATATAATGAACTGAAGGATATTTTCAAAATTGTAAACATAAACGGTAATGTATATGTAAAAGGAAATGAAAAGCAGAAATTCATTGAAAATTTACTATCAGAATTTGAAGTAAGAGTTATAAATTTAGAAGATTTTAGTTGTCCCAGTTTATCAACTCTTAGGTCATACTTTTTTCACCCAAACTTGATGAAACAATGTAATTTCAACCACAGCGCACACAACTGTGCTTATATCAATGTTCATGTTTACTACAATGGTTAAAAATCTCAAAAATGTGTAAAAGAAAAAAATGGAAAACGTTAATTTTAGCTATCAAAGAGTGTTTCCTTAAAGGATACAAGAATATGAGGATAGAACTAGTCAAATGCCTTTCAAAAGAGTTTATTGTAAATCATTCTGAAGACATTGAAAATGTTTTATGATAAGCTACCTGATGATTTAAAATACGATATGGATATTTTATTAGGTATGAGATGTAAAGAACATCCAAATAATTAAAAGAGCAAAACAGTGTAGTTCTTGTTTTAACTAAACTAATTACATCATCATCATCTATTCAAAGTGAGCAAGTTTTGTTAAAGAAGATTATAACAATATGTAACTACAACAAATCAGTTTTTGAAACGGAAGACATGATGAGAGAAACGTTTATTGTATTGGCCTAAATCATAAGATCTTAGTTGTCCGAGTTTATCAACTCTTAGGTCATACTTTTTTCACCCAAACTTGATGAAACAATGTAATTTCAACCACAGCGCACACAACTGTGCTTATATCAATGTTCATGTTTACTACAATGGTTAAAATCTCAAAAATGTGTAAAAGA
Organism: Homalodisca vitripennis; assembly: GCF_021130785.1. Taxonomy (NCBI): domain Eukaryota; kingdom Metazoa; phylum Arthropoda; class Insecta; order Hemiptera; family Cicadellidae; genus Homalodisca; species Homalodisca vitripennis. Next base: position 32,224 of record NW_025786186.1, on the reverse strand, counting down.
AAAAAATGGAAAACGTTAATTTAGCTATCAAAGAGTGTTTCCTTAAAGGATACAAGAATATGAGGATAGAACTAGTCAAATGCCTTTCAAAAGAGTTTATTGTAAATCATTCTGAAGACATTGAAAATGTTTATGATAAGCTACCTGATGATTTAAAATACGATATGGATATTTTATTAGGTATGAGATGTAAAGAACATCCAAATAATTAAAAGAGCAAACAGTGTAGTTCTTGTTTAACTAAACTAATTACATCATCATCATCTATTCAAAAGTGAGCAAGTTTGTTAAAGAAGATTATAACAATATGTAACTACAACAAATCAGTTTTTGAAACGGAAGACATGATGAGAGAAACGTTTATGTATTGGCCTAAATCATATCCCTCGATTGATGAAATGGTGAAAGCTGGATTCTTCTACAGCGGAGAAGGTGATGAAACTACATGTATCAGCTGTGGAATTACGCTAGATCAATGGTCTGCTCAAGATAATCCTAAAGAAGACACAAGAAGAGCATCACCTGCCTGTGAACTCATGAAATATTTGTAATATTTTTCCTAAGCAATAAACAAGTATATATGCTATTTACATTTTATTATTTTTTTCACTACTGATTTACATCTTATGATGAATACACTAAGCGTAAGAGCAGGCATAGCTAAAGAATTACATAAACAGACGCGTAGAAACTTTCCTACCCGTTATGTTGAACTTAAAGCTATAAACGATCTGTATCAAGCTGATTTAGTGGAAATGATTCCATTTCAAAAGGAAAAATAAGGGTTTTAAATATATAATGACAATGATTAATTGCTTCAGTAAATTTGCAATTGCCATACCGTTGAAGTCTAAAGTGGGATTGAAATTGAGAGAGCTCTAAAACCAATACTATTAAAATATCCTATGAAACATTTTCAAACTGACCAAGGAACTGAATGGTTCAATTCTAGAGTTAAATCTTTATTAAATAAGTATAACAGAAATTATTATCATACATTCTTAGAGAAAAAAAGCGGTAATCGTTGAAAGGTTTAACCGCACGCTGAAAAGTAAATTGTGGAGAGCGTTTAGTGAACAAGGTAGTTACCGTTGGCTCAGTTTATTACCAAAGCTTGTAAACGCATATAACAGTACTGTTCACAGAACTATAGGAGTCAAACCTATTGATGTAACAAATCTAAATGAGAGAGATATTTTATTAAGGATTGTTAAAACCCGTAAAACTCCTAAGTTAAAACAGAGATTCAGTGTTGGTGATCTAGTTAGAGTAAGTAAAAAACCAAAAGTGTTTACTAAAGGTTATTTTCCTCAATGGAGCAATGAAATATATACTGTATATAAAGTGTAGTTAACGAAACCTATAACATATATATTAAGAGATGTTAATGGGAATGTCATTAAAGGAGGATTCTATCAAGAGGAAACTAAACAAAACTAAATACAAAGACACATATTTAATAGAAAAGATTGTTAGGAAAAAAGGTGATAAAAGTTATAGTGCGTTGATTAGGATTTGATAAAACACATGACAGTTGGATTGATAAAAAAGATCTTCTGTAATGAAGTTTGAAAAAAAATTTTTTTTCTGGTGTAAATTTAGAAATAATAATGAAGAAGGATTCAGAATACAAAAAACATCATGGTGATTTATTACCTAATGCTATAAGATGTATAATTTGCGGTCCTTCCAACTGCGGGAAAACGAACCTAATGTTAAATTTATTATTTTCTCCGCAAGGTCTGTTTTTTGAGAATATTTATATATTCTCGAAATCATTGTATCAGTCAAAGTATGAGTTTTTGGAATGTGTGTTAAAAAAACCTCCTGAGATCGGATACTTCTCGGTTTCAGACAACGATGAAGTCCCACACCCAATTGAAGTGAAACCGAATTCTATAATGATTTTTGATGATGTAGCTTGTGGTAAACAAACTAATATAAAAAATTACTTCTCCATGGGAAGACATAATGCTGTTGATACGTTTTATATTTGTCAAACGTACAGTTATATTCCAAAACAGTTGGTACGTGATAATGCTAATTTTATAGTTGTTTTCAAACAAGATGATCGGAACTTGCAACATATTTACCATGATCATGTAAACCCTGATATGAGTTTTGATACATTTAAAACTATTTGCTTTAGGGTATGGGATCAAGGAATCAATAAATTTATTGTTGTCGATAGAGAAAGTCAACTTAATAAAGGACGTTATCGATCAGGATTAGATACATTTGTAACACTATAAAGGGAGGGGTTACAAATCGTTTTGATTCTCATTTACTCCTTCAGTCGATGTTTAACGATCAAGGAGTAAAGATGGAGAATAAGAATAAACCAATGGAGGACAATCAATGCGAACCAATAGAGAATGAAAAAAGTAGCAAAACAAAAGAAGTTATTATCAAAGAAATTACACAACTCCGGAAAAATATAAAACGAAAACATAGAGCACTTAAACGTGACCTTATAGAAACTGAAGATATGTGGAAAAACAAGTTAAAACCAATATCAGAACCGTTACAAAAACTAGTTGAGGAAGGTGAACAGCTTCAGCAACAGCAAGAAGTTAAAAAAGAACTTAAGAGGAAAAATATAGTAGACCATGAAAAAAACACCTGCAAAACGTTTCTTACCTCAACATCCTCAAGGAATTAAGAGAAAGCCTCACCTAAATCTTCCAACTCAACCTGATTATGAGAGTGATTATGATGATGATAATAGTGAAGAGCTTCCTTCTGCAAAACGATTAGCAAGTCATGATTCTTATATGGAAACTGAATTAATAAATGATAATAACGACAATGAAATGATTACACTAACGCCGAAGCAGGTGGATGAAGAAATGGTATACGAGTCAACAAGTGGACAGGAATTATTAAAAACACCCCAAGGAAAAAAACTTGCAAAGGAATTTGTAGAAAGTGAGTTTTAAGGGAAAAATTGCTAGAGATTATTTTCTAAAAAAACTTATACAAGGAGGTAAAAGTCTAGACCATAACTATGGCATTCGTATCGATGGTGATTCTTGGATGATAGGAGACAAACTAATAGATATCCATGTTGATGATATTTTAATAGATGGAAAAAGATATAAAGGTACACCTGGTCTTTATGAATTAATATTTATGAACATTCCAAATGATTATATTTATACTGAAGAGGATTTAAATGCATATGCTAATATTTTAAGAGAAACTAACGTTTATAGAGTGAATTATTCAGCGACAGGAAAAATTAGATCTAACAGAGGAAGTAAATATAAAAATATAATTGCTCCACTGATTAATCGTGAACCAGTACTTGAAGACCATCACATGTCAACATATTCTGATTTGGTAAATAAAACAGCTACCGGGAGTGGTATTAATTTAACAAACACTCCACCAAATTATGTTTTATTTTGACGATCCAAATGAACTTGTAGATCGATTGAGGTTATTATTGGCATCTCAACAAGCAGGGAACACAGGTCATTCAAATGAAATCAACTCAATTATGGAAGAACTACTTGAATTAGAACCTTTATTTTCAAAACGTTGTAGTGAAAATAATTAAATACTGTTATCAAATTGAATATTATTCATTTTATTTCAATTCCCTCACACGGTATACATGGATCATGAGTGTTGATAAATTCGGTCACCATTCAAGATCGTCTAAGGTTCTTAGAGGTCCAAAAGGAGAAGGATTTGAACTTACTACCGAAGGTAATTATGATATGCAAAATAAGAAACTATGTAATGTTAGAGAACCTACTGAGAAGAACGATGTTTGTAAATTTAAACTATATAAAAAACAATAGTCTGTTAAGGAATAAAGATAGGAGTTTATTTAATGCAGAAAATCTAAAAATATCAAATGTTGGAAAACCTTCAAATTTAAAAGACGCAGTTAACGTGAAATATTTAAAACGATTCAATCGAAGACTGTTTAAAGATAGAAAATGGAAAGTTTGATTCTAAAAATGCTAAAAACTTAAAAAAGAGATTAAGTAGAAACGATCCAGGAATTAACGGTTTAAACGCAGCTTGTAAGGAACATGATATAGCGTACTCAAAATATCAAGATACTAAACAAAGAGCAGACGCAGACAGAATATTGGCTGAAAAAGCTTGGAATAGATTTAAAGCATCAGATTCAAGTTTAGGTGAAAAAAGCTGCAGCGTAGGCAGTTACAAATATTATGAAAGCAAAATCTAAATTAAGTGGTGGGTCATTAAAGAAGAAAGTAGAACAAAAGAGGAAAACAGGTGAAAACAATCAAAAATAAAAAAAAATGTTAAGAAAACAAAGACAAAGAAGAAGAACAATGCAAAGCAAAAGAAAATAACCTTAAAGGGAAAGGGGTTATATTTAAAACCGTATTCCGGATCAGGATTAAAAAAAGTACTCATCAGAAATAATAGATAAGCTTCCAAATAAACCGCTATCACATTTTGATATTTTAAAATGTGATAACCTTCTAAAGTTACCATACTTTAGAGGAGTATTTATGAGAGACTTGTTACCTCTTAAAATTAATGAAAATGAATCTGCAGTTGTTAATTTAGATAGTATAAATGGAAATGTACGCATTGGGTATGTTATGTCAAACGTGGATACGATGTGTTGTAGAATACTTTGACAGTTTTGGTAATTTTAAGACCACCCACAGAGCTATATAATTATTTTAACAGCGGACCCCATCACGTTACAATCAAATATAATTACTTTCCAAGACAGAAGAAAAATACATTTAATTGTGGTCATTCGTGTTTGGACTTTTTATTCGTGAAGAAATGATTTGTATTACAGGAAGATCATCTTATCTCAAGTGTACGCTATTTCCTCCCTTAGATTTGTCTAGATCTAATGACTGGGAAATGGGTTTCTTAGATTTTATGACTTACAATTCAATTCCCAACATTGAAGAAAATGTGAACAACATACTTTACATAGGTTCCAATACAGTACGTCTTCCAACAGGATCTTATGAAATAGAAGACATTCATAAGTACATTACCAATAAGCTAAAAGAGATAGATCCAAATACAACGTTCAAGTTAAAAGCAAATAACAATACGCTTAAAAGTGAAATATGGTGTTCTAAGAAAATAGATGTTTCACAACCTTACAATTTAAGTATGTTACTCGGGTTAACAGATAAAGGTACTAAAATATTGGATGCAAATAAATGGCATGTATCATCAAGTCAAGTGAACATTAACAAAGTTGATGTCATACGAATCACTTGTAATATTGTGGGAGGTTCATATAGAGACGGAATTGAAGGTCATGTATTACACGAATTTTATCCAGTGGTTGGGCCTGGATTTAAAATTGTAGAAAGACCTGAATCAGTACAATATCTTCCAACTTACAAACAAAATAATTTATCAGAATTTCATATAAAACTAGAAGATCAAAACGGTGATTTAGTTAATTTTAGAGGTGAAAATATTAATTTACGCGTTCACATTAGAGATAAACCAGGAAAATAACCATGGGCTTGGTGTTTAACTCACCCTCAACATCTTCTACAAAATTAGTTAAAGCCTTTCAAAGCCTCGAACAGTGAAGCCGTTAACACTGAGGAATCGCATATTTCTTAACTCACTAGGTATATTTAAAACTCCTTTATCATAAACAGGATTTTGGATATTGGTGAAAAATGTCAATTTTTATGATTCAGTAATAAATATTGAATGGCATTCTCACAATCCATACTCTTCGAATTCCTTAAAAAATAGTGATGAAATTAGAATACCAGTTCACCAACAAGATGTATACACATTACCAAGTCGGAGTTTTCTTTTGGTTGAAGGAAAAATTGTATGTAAAGACTGCAGACAATTCCGACGATACAACTACAGAATTAGTAAATAATGCTATGGGATTTTTGTTTGATGAAATACGATATGAATTGTGTGGTACAGAAATTGATAGAGTAAAAAATTTTGGTATTACGACTACAATGAAAAATATACTTACATCTCGTCCTAATGATGTCAACTGGATGGAAAATGCTGGTTGGAAAAATACTACTTATTTGGAAAGTACCTTATGTACAAGTTGAAGACAATATAAAATTATCTCTTTAAAAAATTGTAGAGAAAGATCAACCCATTTCTATTCCTTTTAGAAAATGGCAATTAAATGAATATCCATCTTTACCAGCTTCGCAGTTTCAAACATGGACAGTTAAAACTAGTTCAGTCATGGAAAAACCACGATATGTTATACTAGGTTTTCAAACCAATCGTAAAGACAATGCTCGTAAAAATGCATCTCATTTCGATTTTTGTAATCTACAAAACGTGAAACTGTACCTCAACAGCAAATACTATCCATATGATAACTTAAACGGTAACAAGTCGTTAATGTATGACTTGTATACAAGATTCCAATCTTCTTATTATTCAGGATGTGATGACCAACCTTGTCTTGATAAAGCAACATATTTAGCTAAAAGTCCTTTTTTTGTTACTGACTGTTCTAAGCAAGTGGAAACGCTTAAAACTGGATCACTTGATATACGACTGGAAATTCAAACTTCTGCTGCAGTACCTGATAATACAGCAGCTTATTGTTTGATCATTCATGATGCTTTAATTCAATATTTACCTTTGTCTGGTATTGTAAAGAAAATTATGTAGTTGATTTAATAAAGAATCATGTTAATCCAAAATGTTTTTTACTTCTTCATTTTCCTTTATACTTACATATATATATAGCATAGAGGTGGAAAAGAAAACAATATTAGTATAACATTTATTTTTATTTACAATATTTACATAATCACACAACAAAGAGTAAATAATACAGATGATGATGATGTTTCCTTAGAATTATAGTTTATAATGCCCGTAGGCAATCGTTTCAACACTGTTTTCACAAACATTTCTCTTATCAGCGTTATGGTTTAAAGCTAGTTTATTTACAGACAGAGTTTTAATATTATGGTTTTTTGACTGAAATATAACTATATCACGCCTTACATTTACTTTATTATACAGACAGTTTTAGAAAGTCTTCAAAGTGAATTTTTTTTATCCACAACTGGTTTTGTGATTCCTTTGGCTTTTTTTAGCCTATGTCCCAGACTCTTTACTAGATATTCATCATTCATTGTAGTGTATGTATATAGTTTTGGTTTGAGGACCAACAAACTCTAAAATAGGAATGCTTACGCATTCATCCTTAAATTTGCCGAGAGTTTTTTTATTCCTCTCATCATATCATTTATGTTCTTTAGGGTAGTCAGAGAGATCAAGATAGGATTTTAGTTTTGGATTGATAAAATCCTCATATAAATCCGAAGTAAATATTTCATAAAAAAATGAATCTGTATCTAGGTAAAGTACATTCACAATCTTATCAACATAAAAAGGTTTTATAACATTATAATGAAAATCATACACATGTAATTTTGATAGTTCAAGTACAGTAAAGGCTACATAGATAGGTTTGTTGAAATACAGTTTATCTTTCATCATCTCAATTGCTGAAATGTTTTTCACCATATACAATTTTGTTCTTAAAACTAGGTTTAGCAACAAGTTTTTCTACTCTTTTAGCGTTAGTCACTAGCTCTAGATTAATTCGTTTTCTTATGTTCTCTATAGTTTTTCCAAACATTGCATTGTTAAGAAGTTTATAAAACTCCTTTTCAAAATTTATTGTTTGCTTCTTTACGTTTTTTGTGTGTTAAAATCAATATAGGGTTTTAACCAAGTGCTCTGATTAAATTTCAACACTCTGCGGATTTTCTTCAGTTTTAGACCTTGTGTCAAAGCTTGTTTTAGGATGAAATAGTGACAAATATATTTTTTTTTATTTTCTAAAGTTGTTAGGAGTTTACCTGTTTTGATCCTGAAGGACATTTATTTTCTGATAAGAATGGTAAGTCGTTGTGTTGATCGTGTAAGTGATGGGGATATTTTACATCACACTCAATTATATATCCAACATCCCCATTTTCACGTATAGACATCACATCAAAACTTTCAATATGTTTTTTTGTAAGCCATTTAAAAGAATCTTTTGGTATAGGTTTTGACATTGCTATCCATATGAGTTATTCGCATCTATATAGATTAAAAATGAGCTGTCTTTTTCAGGATCAAAAGAGTTACCCATATAACTATTGTTTTTGCTTTTGCATGACGTTTTACACACTGTGTGATGCCACCTCTTATACCTTTCTCAATTAAAAGATATTGATTATAGTCATCAATAAGCTCAAGTTCTACTTTTGTAAATTTCAACATAGCATCAAAAGTAAGACTGGGTAAAGTTAAATAATGAGCAGGATCCAATTCATAATTCGATCGACACACTAGCCTAAAATTTTCAAATACATCACACAGAAGTAACACATCTGTTTTAAGATAAATATCCACTATAATCACCTAGTGTTTTACACTGGAACCTGTCCCAAACTTTCCTAGCATGTTCGTAATCTGATTCACTAATCTCACTTAGAGACATAGTGTTATAGAAAGATTCTTTGTTTGGTAACTGGGTAAAATCAAGTTTTTCCCACGAATCAGTGAACTCATATGGATAAACACCTTTTCCAGTGACTAATGGTAGATCATCATGATTAAAAAACATCTTTGTGTGAATGAATTGATCTAAGCTTAAGTTTTGTACAAGAGAACTTAAACTACTTCCCATAAACCTATAACTATCAACAAATCTTATTTTTATACCGCTTTCTGTATGCTTAACAAATGAAATATATTTTTCTTTACTATTAGGTATTACTTCAACTCTTTTTTTATCACAACCTAGATGTTTTACAATAAAATGGCTATCATAATTTGAACTTCCATGTATTACAACAGGCAGATACTTTTGATGTTGACGTTTTAAGTTACACGAATAACATAAGACTGATCAGAAACGACCAGTTAAGTGACAGTGGTCCTTGCAAGGTTGGTTAAAAGTTTCAGTAAACTCGGAATTACAACATTCACAATGAGTGATTAATTTGATTCTATCTTTTTCTTCCTGAGTAAGAGGTATCATATTTTTGTTTACATCTAAAATGTCACCAATCAGATTTGACATGCTTACAATATACTCTACAAACTTACCAGAGGCGTTTAGGTCCTCTATACAAGTATGGTTCATTTGGCAAATTGTTTATTATTTCGTCTGACAAACTGTTTTGTATCATATGCAAAATATACACAAAAAGCTCATTGGTTCATGGATAGATTTTACAGTTACATGTTGAGACAATTTTTCTTCAACCACAGGTTTTTTTTTATAATAGATTCAAAATCACAATAAGCTATGATGGGTACAGGATACATGAAATGGAAGTTTGAAAAAAAGATAAAAATGATGGGTCGTCTGAATCATTACTGTCAGCAGGCATAATAACTTTAACAGGTTTATGGGAAATACAATCTTTCATGTGATTCTTTAACTGTGCTTTAGACCTAGATCCCTGAAAATGTTTAAAACATCTCTTACAGAAAGATGACTGCTTTCTAAAACTAGTTACCTGAGACCTGACTAACCTAGAAAAATTTTTAATATAGCAATAATGACTTACACCTACATTATTTGTAAAGAGAAGCAGATCAAAATGTTCTTTAAGCTCCTTGTTACATACTTTCAAAGGATAAACTTCTTTGCTTTCATTAAAACTATAAACATTAACACTAACATTTGGGTTGTTCTTTTCAAATTCTTTCACCTGACTAAGTGGTGTGGGAAATCTAATTCCATCAAAATTAAATTTGTTTTGTAAATTAAAATAGCAATTGTTTATACGTTCTTGGTGTACTCCTTTAACATATCGACATAAAATGGACCATTTAAAACACTCATTGTCATTTAAGTTTTTTGGATTTATAAAAGGTTTATTGTTTGCAATATTTTGAGGAAGAGGAATATAAGTACTACCTCTGAGAGGTCTGTATCTGCTAAATCTGACGAGAATACCATCTATTTTCATCAGTGTCCAACCACTCCCTTTATCTAGATACTCACTTTCTTCTTGACAAATCTTCCTATACATTCTTTTAACTATCAAGTCAATCGATGAGTCAAGCAAAACTTTTTTGTTTTTAGTTTTAAAGGCTCTAGCCTGAGTTTCTTCACTAAGGGGTTTAATATATGTACATTCTAAAAACAATATTGAACTTAATTGCACCGTTTACAGTTAACTGTTCATTTACTAATTGCAAAAGTTTTGTCTTATGAGATTCTAAAAACAAATATATGTCTTTCATTTCATCGCTATCATTTTTAAGGTAATATGTTCTTAAAATTCCTCCGAATGCACTTTTGATTTACACAAAAACACTACCACTATGACAAGCTTCAAGACGTTGTTTTTTTTACTTCTATTTACACAATGGTGAAAAATCAACATCCATCGGCTCATCTCTTGACGTAGTTGGTATAGATCTTTTAGACATGTTTACAACGGAGATTTAAGCGGGCAGGCTATTTAAGATCACGTTCAAGTAAATCTGAAAGTGAGGAGTATTTATTTGTTTTTTAAAGTAATAGATAATTTTTAAATATTACTACTGTACACCACTAGAACCGAACCCATTTAACCCTCTCACGGTTTCTCCCAGGTCAGTAAGCTCACATAAATTTGGATACACTACCACTTCGCAAATAAGCTGAGCTATTCTATCTCCTCTTTTAATAACAAAGTATTTAGTAGAATGATTGAAAAGTAAAACACATACATTTCCCGTGTAATCTCTATCGATTACACCTGCTCCGACATCAATGAAATTATGATACGCTAGACCAGACCTAGGAGCTATTCTACCATAACACTGATCAGGTAATTTAATTGCAATGTCCTGTCTTAACTAACTGTCTGTTAAGTTTTGGTACTACATAATCGTATGCGCTTCTCAAATCAAAACCTGCAGCTAATGGTGAACTCCGTTGTGGGGAAAAAGCGTGTTCAGTTAGTTGTATGAATCCCAATTGAAAACTGCTCCACTAAAAAAAAAATTAATTAATTAAAACTTTTTATTCCATGCTGCTTTAAGATAAATACTAGAAGTTTGATTCCTATTTATGATATATATTTAGTTTTAACCCTTGAACATAGTTACTTATTTTCTACAGTTAAAAATTTAATTTTCCCCTCGACTATTCCAAAACTATTTACTTCTTATACCTTTTCCCTAGATTTTTTGGTTTATATACAGTTTTCTTAATGTTATTAAGTGATTTAAATTTTCTCCCATAGGTACATAACACTTTGTTCAATGTTTCCAGAACATCAACATCATCTTTATTTTTATTGTCCAGCAGAAACCCCCCTTTTTTGAAACCTTTTGCCAAAAGTCCTTAGGACTTTTACAACTTTTCAAATCTTTTGTGTATGTGATTTCAATTTTGATTAGGTGAGAACCTTGTTCACCAGGTGATACAATTTTGTGTCTTTTATTTTTTTTTAGAAACTGTAATTCTTGACTAATAAAAACAGTGTTATTTCTTTTATCGGTTTCAAAATGTGAGGTGAAATCGCTTTCATCATCAGATTGGTCAGATTGGTCAGACTCCCATTTCTCAACTGAAGCCATTCCTAGGGTGTATAAATTTTGAAGTAAGGCTATTAATGTTATCATACCAGGTTTTTCTTTGTTCAGGCTTGGCTTTTCCGACCTAGTTGATTCCATATCAGACTCAGCTTGATCGATTGACTGTTTTTGTTGATCCATCTTTCTGTAAAACCATATAATATGTTTAAGTTTTCTGATTTAAATAAACTAATAAATTTAAAATTATAATAGTTTTTATTTCATAATTAATGTTATGAGTAAAATGTGGTAAAAGTTTTAATCATAATTGTCATCATTATTTATAATCATATGAAACGATATTACGTTTTAAAAGTTAATTCAGATAAAAATATGATAAATAAATTATAATTGTGTAATAATATTTTTAAAAACTAAATTTTAAAAGTCTTAAAGTAAAGAATCATTTAAAAGTGTGATAGAGAACTTGTGTTAACACCGCAAGGTTTCCATTTTCTATCACACTAACTTAATTTTAAAATTCTTAAAGTAAAGAATCATTTAAAAGAGTGATAGAGAACTTGTGTTAACACCGCAAGGTTTCCATTTTCTATCACACTAACAAGTCTTAGAGCGTATAAGTGAAGTGTGAAACCGTACATCGCCGCTCGCACACCCACAGCAAACCATCAGGGAAGCGCGCCCCCATGGTGGCGAACGGGAAGCCGGATCAAAACTAAACTAGGTAAAATAAAGAACACCGTGGTCAGTATACTCAGGTTCATTTACTATGACATAACATAGGCCTATCCAGCGAGAGAAAAACAAAATTTTTCAACAAATTTCACAACAAAATGAACCTTCCTGTCAATATAAATATATAGGCTATAAAATAAAAATAAAAAAAAAATAAAAAAAAGGTGCCTGCAGTAGTATATACCTCAAACAATCCTTGTCAGGTGCACCTGCATACAAAAAATTAGAAAAGCCATAATTTGAAACAAGAAAAGCCAATTCCACCCGGTATCCTTCGGCTAAGGGCGGGCACCTAATGAAATCCAAGAAATAACTAAATAATATCTAAAACTAACATAAAATTAAATAACAAAATATAAACTATATAAATGGCAACAATAACAATAACAAATAAATAAAGAATATGAGCAGGGTATCACAGATGTTGACTAGAAGATATTGTCCATCATGGTGGCCGTCCTTCAGCAGAGCGCAAAAGCGAAGGTTCTCTGGGACCACGCATGATGGAGAGATGACAGGAGAAAATCAACTCATCTCTTAGACCTCATCAGTGAGGGGCCGTAAACTTAGCCGCACATTTCAGAAGGAAAACAGCTCAGTAAAACTAACAAAACAACTTAAATAAACAAAAATTTTCAATCTGGAGCTACTCCTAACTTGTACACCACGGTTCGGACTCTTCACGCCACCCTCCCGGAAAGGCCAAACGCCTTCAAATGGTCAGTGGCCTCTGCAGCCAATAAACCACACACACATACACTATATAAAAACACACATGAGCCAGGGAGATATAGGTATTGAACCGGCTCAAGTGAGTGATTTAAGTTTTCTATTACACTGAAAGAGTACTTACTTGTTTAGAGAAGACGAGGACTTGTGGAAGTTGAAAATTGAACTTAATCATCTCAGGAAAGTAGACCTTATATACTCGTTTCAAACTGACCTAGCGGTTGAAGGTTTCCACGTGTTTTCAACAGTAAGCAAGAGCAAAGATAAATTCACTGTAAAAATTCATCTTTCTGAAATTTTCCACATATAGTCAGCGAAAAATAATGTAATTAATTTAGAAAGTATCAGTTGCAAACGCTCCGTTCTATCATGGCGGTCGAACAAAGATAATCGCGACCCGAGGTCAAGAAAAAATGTAAACAAGGGTAAATAGAGGACGGATTAATTTAATGTATCGCGAGATTATTAGTTGCAAGCAGGCGTTCTGTATTATCAACGTCCGTGACCCTGAGGTCAAGAATTCGCGATACGAACCGGCACGAGTCGATAACAAAACGTAAACAATAGTAGCGACCTTGGGGTCAGATAAGAATTATCTAATTGTTATTTAATTTGAGGTCAATTGCTTTTTAATTGGGGTCAAGATTAGCTAGCACGTGCTTATCTCAAAAATGCGGAAATGTCAAAGGTTATCTCAGATAAGGACCCCCTGCAGAGATTAAAATTTGTTGAATCAGCTGTCCTACAAGCTATATTTTATTACTACTTGTATTACAATATTTTGAAGTGATTCATGCTTAATTAAAATTTAATTTCATATACACTTTCATAAAGTTCATAGACACTTAGTAATACATCATGCAATCTAGCTTGAGGGCTCGGTCAGAGAGATATATACAATATATATATAAATGTATATTGTATATATTCACATCAAGGTTCCATTTAGACTTTCCTCTTACTCTTTGTGGTCTGTCCCCCTGGGAGCGTATCTGTCGGCTGGATACTAGGTAAATATTTTTAAAGTGCACTAACAAGACGCTTTAACTTTATATTTAATAATTAAAATAATATTAAGTAGTCTCTCTTGTATATAAAATTTTAAAGCTAAACCTAACATTAAACATCAGGAATATCGGTAAAATAAACACGGTCTTTAAGACAAAAACAACACCTTTGAATTATATTGAAACTTATAACAAACCTAAAATAAAGGCTTGTTATTATTTTTAATAATATGAGTTTTTTATGGGCGTGCAACTGAAAATTAAGTAGTTCAACCTGCATAATAAAACAATTTATTTTATGTTGTTTATCATTATTAGAGTAATAAAAAATATTTTGATTTAATATAAGTTTTTTTCATTTAAACAATATTCGGAAAAAAATAATTTGGAGTTTTTTTATACTTTTCATAAAAACTCTATATTAAGAGATCATAAATAGATCTATCCATTGTTATGTATGAACATAGGGAAAAGGTTTGGAAAAATAGTTAAACTGTAATTTAAGATATTTAAAAAGTATTTACGATTTCTAAAATGTCCATGCAAAACTATACATTTGTACCCAAACATTCAAATTAGTGCCTTATATTATATTTGTCGTAAGTTTTATCACGCTAAATAGTTTTTACCAGCTCCTAATAGATTTTGTATAGTCTCAAAATATGGTATTGAGAAAAAACACAGTTCAAGACGTTTTTACGTTTTAAGCTGTAGTTGGAACTATTAGTTGGTTTACTATATACATATCTATATGTTCCTTTATAAATAAGGTACAAATACACCATATAGTTAGGCTTCGCCAGGCTGCTTGTAAGATTTTAAACATATACCACATTCCATTCTTTAAATGTTCTCGAGCAGTTATATAAAAAAATATATTGCAAAATAAATTTGTTGAAATTTTCCTACTGAGGCATTATGTAGACTTTAAGAACACACAACCGTACACCATAATGGAAAATCGCTATCATAGAGCTTATTCTTGTCTATGTATAAATGTTCCATACCAAATTTAAAGTGAGTTGAATTTTTGTTCACTGATATTTACTTCACACTAGTGTTTAAAGTAATAACATTTCCAGTGAACTTAGGGATAGTATTACAACATGACATTGTGCTAAAATCCAAATCGAAATTCACTCTATTAATGTTTTTCGCAGCTGAAAACTCTAAATGTGGTAATTTTTACGTGTATCTCATACCATTGTACTTAGCTTCATTAAAATAGTTATTTATTCTACTACGTTTTCGTTACCATCATTGTTAACAATGAGATCAATGTAATCATATTTGTTCAGCCAAATCCTATGAAGTGGCATGCACCATCATATATCTCCCTTGTATTAACAAATAACACTTAACGAATAATTTCAAGTGTATAGGAGAGAACGTGTTTGAGGTATGGTGTAAAAAAGACGAATACACAGCCAGACAGACAAAAATGAAGTTTTCCATCCCACAAACAATAGTTTAAGAAACAGCTCAAAATTACGTCTTGATGCTATAATTTATTATTATAATTACATTATATAAAACACGACACGTTAGTTTTACGAATAATATTTGATACGTTCACATATTAACTACAAGGAAATCATTCTTGTTGAATAGAGTTCAGGAAAACGGCTACATTATTTTCTGCGTTGGTTAAACGAAACAAATATTCATCAGTGAAAGAATGTGAATGATAACGAATTCCCTGCTGGTATTAATATCAGTCGTGTTATTGGGATACATTTGAATCCTACGGGACAGAGTCATTGTGTAGGTTATTCATGAAGACTTGGATTCTGTCTCTGTATCACTATTCTGATCACTATGAGAACTGTAATTTGATTTTTTTTCTTATATTATTAAAAAGAAATTCGTTGGTAGAGTAGGAAAAAAGATATCATGACCAACATCTTTTATTTTTATTATTAGGATCCTTTTAATTAACTTTAGATTTAATATTACTTAGATTTGTTTTTTTAATATTACTTTTAGGCTTAATGGCAGTTATGGAGAGTGTATAATGAATGCGCTCAGGAGTTTCTAGAGTTCACATTACTGATTCCTTTGAATCCCTCCGACTATAGCACATGTACAGGGTGGAAAACTACTTTACGATGTTAATTTTGGGGCACGTGAAAATATTCGCAACTGGCCATTTTGACTAAGGTATTTCAACTCCTTTGTAAAAAAGTGAATTTTTCATTATTGGGAGTACTCCTGCATTTTCAAGACGCTCAAACACTTCATGGAGAAGTTTTAAATGTTCTTTAAAAGTTCGGGATATGAGCACCAAATCCTATCAATAAGCAAAAGCGCAAGAATCGAATTGGCCATCTGTGGTAAGAGTCATCTTCTCATGTTTTTTTTTTTGTGTATGACAGTGAGCATGTCTGTGCCAAAGAGGTCATATTCCATTAATTATTCGAGATGAAAATTCTAAACTCATAAGAAAACTCACTCTCGAGATATGACGTAAAAATAACATGTTCCGTTGAAATATGATATTATTATTATTTACATTGTAATTTTGAGGGAAAATATGTGTAATCTCTGGTAGTTTTTTTTATTTTATTAACTTTGTATCACGCAAAAAGCTCAACATACAATATTGATATGACCAGCCTAACAAACAAATTCTAAACACATAAGTGTCTATCCTTATTAGTGTCTAAAATCCATTCTTTTAAATTTACACCCATACATTCAATTAATAGTTGGTCGATACAACTTAAGAATACCAAGGATGACTACTAGAAACTAGGCTTCCTTCAACCTTTCAAGAAAGAGACTGCTCCAAAGTAGTCCAGCCTCATCAGTTCTTCAATATACAATCTATAAAATAATAAACAAACTTCGATGGGTTCCACGTTACAAATAGTAAATTTTTAAGACTCTTAGATATAAAAATTATTTTCTGGCAATTACCAAACATTAATAAACATTTTTAAGTTTTATGTGCTGCTTAGTTATGAACAACATGCTAAGATGTTAGGTGAATGCAATTTCTATTATTTTAGGGCATTCACATATTCTTAATTCCACAATTTGTGTATTTATAAAAAAAATTATGTTTAAATCTTAATCTCCGTTGCTTTAAGTTTGACTTAAATGTCCAAAATATTACTAAACATTGTTTTTTGATATTTATAAGATAAACAGAGATACACATAATGATATTAAGCTCTTTTTGATAAAGACAATGATGAAAATATGTAGCAAGAAATATTTATAATTGTTTGTATTCGAAACACATCTGACTAAGCAGTTTAACACTAATCATCCCTCATTAAGGCGTAAATATCTCTCTATTTCTTGGTCTCTCAGTCGTAAATCAAAATTCCCCTCGTATGAAAAAAGTGTTGGACGCTAAAAGCGTTGGGAGTTTTTAAATCAAGTTTAGCAACTTGTTAATGAAATCAACACGTGCCTCTGAGGGTAAGTGTTCATTAAAAACCGCTCTGTGCTACCCACTTCTGTAATGGTCTCTGCCTCTGGTCACATTGTATGTCTCGGCGAAAAACATGGTACATTTTTAAATAAAATGCAAAGTAGGTTTTTTGAATGTACAGCTTGTCAATACCGATTGTGAGTTCTCGAAGTTTTCTCAGCCAGAATATCTAATATTAATGTGAGCATTTAAATAATTTTTATTTTTTGCTTTTTTTAATATTCTCGCCTTCTGATGTTTGCCTATGTGGAACAAAATACTAGTCGGTATAAAAGGTGGAAATTATTACTTAATAATACACTATCATATGAACCTTAGTAGGGCACTATTGTGGCTAACGAGTTTAAAATATAAGAAACTTAGGATTGTTTTGCGAAAACTAAACGCTAACCGTTAATATGATCATTCCTTTTCAAATATCGATTAATATATATTCCAAAAAGAATTTGAGCTGTCAGCTTATACCAATATGGAGACTGCCAAAATTATGGCATGTCTGAATCCACACACTGTAAGGTAAAGTAATTAGACTTTAGATTTAAATGTATTTGTTTAGAGATTTGATCGATTAAAATAATTAATGGAAATGTAAAGATCAACAAAAGAATTTCTAGATTTTTACAGACAGATTTTTAGTTTCACTGAAATAGAGAGCCGTATCATCAGTCCGTTGTACCATTCTTCCGTGCAATGGTAATTACCCAATGTCATTGACAAATATTATGGAGAGAACTGGCCCTACAAATATTTTATATAATTGCTACTCTCAACTTACCACACAATTTATTATTGAATAACAGGGACATCATAGGTACATCCTTTTAAATTAAATAATAAACATTTCTGCAAGTAAGTGAGGGCCACTGGAAGATATTTTATTTCAGTCTCCTTCTCCACTACGATAATGGGAAATTTACTTTTATTTTTTATAGGGCCAAAGTTCATATTAGGAGATAGTGTGGTAAATTAAATTTTTTATTTAAAATCACTTTGCTTTTACAGATTGATGGCTTGTTTAATTTATTACTCGTTAAGTTCAATGTTGCATTCTAAATTTTTGTACGATATATTATACTAATTTTTAATAAAAATGCTTGTCCTTTTTATCTTGAGCTTTTAATTATGATCTGACATTAAATGTCTTCTATTGTTTAGTATTAAATTGTATTGTACCTTTTGTTACTATACTGAAATGTGTTTCAATATTATTATATTCTACGCCTGGAATTACTGTTTATTTAATAGGCTAAGAAACGTAATAGATACTATATTTGGATGTTAATATTATGTAAGTCTCTTGTGTGATTTAAATTGTAGTTTATTACGTAAACCCCTTGCTACTATATCTCTAGAATGTACTCGATAACACTGCAATAGTATTACACAGCACTATTGGTATTTATATAACTTTATTGTACAATATATCTCTTTTAAACTTTAATTTCCTCATTAGCCTACAGTAATTATTAAACAATCAAAGATCACATTGCGTTTCTTAAGAGATGTTAGTAAGTAATATACAGTTTTATAGCTCTGATAAATTACTAAATTAAATATTTGTTTTCAAATTTAATTGTTTCATTGGCCTACAATTATTTATTAAATCAATGCCAAAAAATTTTGTTTCGTGATAAATACATAGGGAGGAAAGGATTTTGTTGAATTCGAAAGAGAAATCGGACTAGGCTGTGAGCCGGGTCAAATTCTCGTGCCCCTTTCGGTTTTCCCGACTCTTTTTTGTTATAGTGTTTTATTTTGTTGTTGGTGTTTGCTCTCGTTGACTCTTCGAGGCTTTGGTGTCGTCTGCGACTGGATCGAGAAGAGTAGCGACTTTCACTTCTGTTCAGACCGTTACTAGTGAAGTTTATTTTGTTTTTACCCTTTTATTTAGTTTTGGGTTTTGTTTTGGGTTTTGTTTTGCCCCAAATGTCTGGCTAAACACGGCTGTGTCAACTGACGAGTGAGTAACTGTTCGCTATTTATATTTTACTTATATTTGTTCGTTTAGCAGGTTAACCTCAATAAGCGTGTGGTTCTGAATTTAAGTTATAGGTTCTGGGGATTCTAGTTTTGTATTTATTAGTTATGTGTTATTTAGTAACTTGTCTCCTTTTCTCCCAGCCTTAGGAGGCCGCTAAATTGTTTTTTTTACTGACCCTTGAAACTGGCAACTTTAACTTTTCCCATTGTTTTTGTTTCTTAGGCTAACTGTTATTTGGGGGAATTTAAATTGGGATTTATGTTTTCCGGATTTAACTTTTATTCTGTCAACTCTAGGCAAACTGTTTTCACCCTGTTTCTAAGTTTAAGTTTTTAGCCTAGATAGGCCTAGAGTTTAATATAAGCCTAGATCAAAGGGTTTCTTAGGCTATCTTTTGTTTCCCTAAACTTTCAGGGGGGATTTACCTTATTATAGCTGCAGGGAGCTTTTCCCCTGCTTTTCAGAAAGTTTCAGCTAATTCGGTTCAGGAATTAACTCTACATAGTGTATTTTATAAGTTTTTCCATAATTTTAGTTTCCTTGGTAGTTGTCTTGTATTATGGTTATTATTTTTTTATGTACCACCAAATGTTTATACTAAGCTCTCTCTGCTTGACCCAGATGTCCCTGCTACTTTTACTAAAGGTTCCAACTCCTTTTTTGCTTGCTTTTACTTACTGTTAGTCTTTAAAGTTGAAATTCTGACCTTATCTTAATTTTTTTTGTACTTAGTTATATGAGTTTCTTTTGCTTTTTTAAACCAAACGTTTTCTAGACTTACCTTTTGTTTTGTACTGTACTATTACTTATGTCACAGCAGTTAATTATAACTTTAACATGTAATTTCCTGTATATTTATTGATTATAATAGTTTTACCTTCTAAATTTTTTTTTACTATTTTCTTTTTTTTTCACTCTTAATTCTTAACTTTTATTCTTTTGAATTGTTTTCATGTACCCAGGGCTTCTGAAACTTGTTTATACACTTTTACTTTGTTGAAATGTTTACCTAGCAAGACAGGCTATAGAAGAACTCTGTGCTTGCAGGGTTCACGAGCTCCAGCTCCAATGTCCGCCTCTCCCATGATTCTTGGGCCGGGTCCTTACACCGGTGCCATGGCGGGCTACTAAGGTTTTCCTACCTGAGGACATTATTTCTCTGTGATACCCTGCTGTGATATTGTCTCAGTGTGCCTGTTATTTAAGTATTGTTATCCAGTTTGTTATCTAGTTTTAAGTAGTTAAGTTTAGGTTAATTCTATCCTTTCAGGAACCCGCCCTGTGCCGCAGGACTCCGGGTGATTTTGGCTTGTCCTGTTTGAAATTTGGCGCTCTAAATTCTATCTAACTTAAATTTATAAAGTTTTTTAATTTTATCCATAAGTCTGGGTTGACCACTTATAGTTTTGTTCTCCAGGTGCACCTGAGTAGGCAACCTTTCTGGGTAGTTTTGTCTGCGTTTGTCCCCTTGTTTTTTTTTCTTCTCAAATATATATATATATATATATATATATATATATATATATATATATATATATTTTCACTATGGCTGGCCATCCACGTTCTTTCTTTGCCTTTCCTTGCTCTCTCTCCGTGAGTCGGGCCCCGCTCCGCTCCAATGGGAGCACGTTCTTTGTTAAGCTAGCTTGGTACGGGCGAGCGGAAGCGGGGTGTGGCTCAGATGGTTGCAGAGCGTGGTTATGGCTTGCCAAGCGGTTTCCCGGGCTGGGAGCATGTAATGTTGAGTTTTGTGTGTTAGTTATTCCGTGTTTTATAGTATTTGTGCGGGGTTTTACTGGGTTTTTTTTGCCTCAGGAAAGTAGGAGCTGGGTACTCTTATTGAGCCTCGTCAGTTGGTTGCCTTTTGAGTTGAGACTACTTAAGTTTAGTAAGTTAGATTTTGTTTGTCTTGAAGTTGATATGGCCGTCTCTTTGGTGCCTGAGTATCTCCGGAAGCCGGAGCTGGTTTTTGAGGTCGTGTCTAGGGGGCAGCAGGCTCGGGAGGACGTTAAAGGGGTTGAGAGCTCAGCTCAGGGCCTGTTTGAACTTAGAGAGGACATGGCAGGAATCATTTTGTTTGGAAGATGAATTAGCTAGCTGCAAGACTAGGATGGAATAATTAGAGGATGACATTGATAGTGGGTCACTGCCTTTAACTGGGTCGGCCAAGGCTCGTTTGGGCTCCCAGATTATTCAATGGTGCGCCAGGGTGCAACTGCTTAATAAGGCTCCTGGACTCACCGTTGATATTGGTGCTGGCCTTACCGTTAACCCGGAAAAGGTGAGTTTCGCCCAAAGTGAGATTTCTTTTCTGGGTCACCTTATTTCCACCCGGGGCGTCTGCATAGATCCAGCTCGGACCCAGGCGATCAGGGATTTTCCTCCTCCCAAAGGTGCAAAGGGAGTTGCACGTTTCGTGGGAATGATAAATTTTTACAGGCGTTTCATACCCAATATTGCAGAGTTGGCCGCTCCTCTTAATCTGCTTCGCAAGAAGGGTGCTAAGTTTGAATGGGGTGAAACACAGCAGACGTCCTTTCAATTGTTGAAAGAAGCTGTTATGCAGCCTCCTGTGTTGGCTATGCCGGATTTTGGTCGAAAATTCGTCTTACAAACTGATGCGTCCTCCTTGGCTATTGCGGCGGTGTTGTCTCAGGAGGTGGATGGCGTCAGGCAGCCAATTGCTTATGCTTCACGCACATTGACACCCTGTGAAAAAAAGAGTTCATCTGTTAATGAGCTGGAGTGTTTGGCTGTTGTGTTCGGGATAAATAAATTTCGAAGGTTTTTAGAACATAAAGAGTTTCTCCTTGAAACCGACAACCAGGCACTATCTTGGCTCCTCGCTCATCCTCGTCAGCTTGGGAAAATTGGTCGTTGGGTCGTTCAAATACTTCCCTTAAATTTACTGTGCAACATGTGCGTGGCACGCAAAATATCATTGCCGATACGCTTTCTAGGATGTACCATACTCCCGGCGACCAACTTCAGGATTTGGAGCCGGTATGTGGGGCTGTGCTGCTTGACTGTCCTCTGGCCTTTTCGGATATCCTCCCTCATCAACTAAATGATCCCGAGCTGGCCAATATTATCTGTGAGCTTCAAGGGGGAGGTGCCCATCCCCCGTACTTTCTGTCCCAAGGTACCCTTTGCTGTCGAGCTAGGCAGCGGGGAAAGCCCAAATTAGTGCTGCCAAGTCTTCTTGTACCGATGGTTTTTCATTATTTCCATACTTCTCCCGTGGGCGGTCATTTAGGTATACATAAAAACCATCGCGAAGATAAGGGACCTCTTCATTTGGAAGGGCATGGATCGGGACATTGCGGCTCGAGTACGGTCATGTCAACTGTGCTCGTTAAGCAAGCCCGCCCAGAACGCTAAGCTGGGTCTGTTGTCATCTGAAGTGGCGGAGAGACCTCTGGAGTAGCTTTTCATCGACTACGTTGGGGCTTTCCCTCGTAGCAAGTCAGGTAATAAGTTCCTGCTTGTATGTGTAGATGCTTTCTCCAAGTTCGTCTGGTTGTTTCCGTTACGAAGCGCCACAGCTCAGCTCACGACTAAGGTGCTCCGTACCAATCTTTTCCAACATTTCGGAATTCCCGCCACTATAGTATCCGATAATGGAACTCAGTTTTTGTCCAATGAATTCAAGAGAATGTGCTTTGGGCACGGTATCCGCCATGTGACGACTTCGCCTTACTACCCCACAGCCCTCCCACGCAGAGCGTTTAACCGTAATCTGCGATCAGCCCTCATCGCTTTCCATGCTAAAAATCACGAGACGTGGGACCAAGAACTCCCTTGGATTAAATTTGCTTTTAACACAGCTGTTCATGAAAGTCACAAGACGGTGCCCTTCGAGTTGTTGTTTGGGTTTCCACCCAACAACCCTTTGGCTAATATTTGGAGGATTGGGGACCTTCTGCCACCGCCTGGTACTCCTGATGTTGCTAGCACTTGGGCAGCTGCCCGGCGAAATCTTTTCAGGGCTAGGGAATTGCTGAGGAGGAAGTATAACAAGGGGCGTGTGGCTAACCCTTTCCGAGAGGGAGAACTTGTATATTGTAGAGCTCATCCGACCAGTTCGGCCGTGGACAAAAGGGCTGCAAAGTTGTCTTATCGGTGGACAGGCCCCCACCGTATCTTTAGGTTTCTGACTCCGGTGACGGCTCTGTTGGAAGATCCCCAAATCGGCAAGGTTTATCGAAAGGCACATATTTCTCATCTAAAGCCTTGCCGGGGAATTCCTTAACTGGGGAGAGCTTCTTGAGTTTCCTTGTTGGAGAGGGGAGTCTTCCTTTTGGGGGGGGGGGGTGTCTGAGCCGGGTCAAATTCTCGTGCCCCTTTCGGTTTTCCCGACTCTTTTTTGTTATAGTGTTTTATTTTGTTGTTGGTGTTTGCTCTCGTTGACTCTTCGAGGCTTTGGTGTCGTCTGCGACTGGATCGAGAGAGTAGCGACTTTCACTTCTGTTCAGACCGTTACTAGTGAAGTTTATTTTGTTTTTACCCTTTTATTTAGTTTTGGGGTTTGTTTTGGGTTTTGTTTTGCCCCAAATATCTGGCTAAACACGGCTGTGTCAACTGACGAGTGAGTAACTGTTCGCTATTTATATTTTACTTATATTTGTTCGTTTAGCAGGTTAACCTCAATAAGCGTGTGTTTCTGAATTTAAGTTATAGGTTCTGGGGATTCTAGTTTTGTATTTATTAGTTATGTGTTATTTAGTAACTTGTCTCCTTTTCTCCCAGCCTTAGGAGGCCGCTAAATTGTTTTTTTTTTACTGACCCTTGAAACTGGCAACTTTAACTTTTCCCATTGTTTTTGTTTCTTAGGCTAACTGTTATTTGGGGGAATTTAAATTGGGATTTATGTTTTCCGGATTTAACTTTTATTCTGTCAACTCTAGGCAAACTGTTTTCACCCTGTTTCTAAGTTTAAGTTTTTAGCCTAGATAGGCCCTAGAGTTTAATATAAGCCTAGATCAAAGGGTTTCTTAGGCTATCTTTTGTTTCCCTAAATTTTCAGGGGGGATTTACCTTATTATAGCTGCAGGGAGCTTTTCCACTGCTTTTCAGAAAGTTTCAGCTAATTCGGTTCAGGAATTAACTCTACATAGTGTATTTTATAAGTTTTTTCCATAATTTTAGTTTCCTTGGTAGTTGTCTTGTATTATGGTTATTATTTTTTTATGTACCACCAAATGTTTATATTAAGCTCTCTCTGCTTGACCCAGATGTCCCTGCTACTTTTACTAAAGGTTCCAACTCCTTTTGTGCTTGCTTTTACTTACTGTTAGTCTTTAAAGTTGAAATTCTGACCTTATCTTAATTTTTTTGTACTTGGTTATATGAGTTTCTTTTGCTTTTTTAAACCAAACGTTTTCTAGACTTACCTTTTGTTTTGTACTGTACTATTACTTATGTCACAGCAGTTAATTATAACTTTTAACATGTAATTTCCTGTATATTTATTGATTATAATAGTTTTACCTTCTAAATTTTTTTTTACTATTTTCTTTTTTTTCACTCTTAATTCTTAACTTTTATTCTTTTGAATTGTTTTTCATGTACCCAGGGCTTCTGAAACTTGTTTATACACTTTTACTTTGTTGAAATGTTTACCTAGCAAGACAGGCTATAGAAGAACTCTGTGCTTGCAGGGTTCACGAGCTCCAGCTCCAATGTCCGCCTCTCCCATGATTCTTGGGCCGGGTCCTTACACCGGTGCCATGGCGGGCTACTAAGGTTTTCCTACCTGAGGACATTATTTCTCTGTGATACCCTGCTGTGATATTGTCTCAGTGTGCCTGTTATTTAAGTATTGTTATCCAGTTTGTTATCTAGTTTTTAAGTAGTTAAGTTTAGGTTAATTCTATCCTTTCAGGAACCCGCCCTGTGCCGCAGGACTCCGGGTGATTTTGGCTTGTCCTGTTTGAAATTTGGCGCTCTAAATTCTATCTAACTTAAATTTATAAAGTTTTTTAATTTTATCCATAAGTCTGGGTTGACCACTTATAGTTTTGTTCTCCAGGTGCACCTGAGTAGGCAACCTTTCTGGGTAGTTTTGTCTGCGTTTGTCCCCTTGTTTTTTTTTCTTCTCAAATATATATATATATATATATTTTCACTATGGCTGGCCATCCACGTTCTTTCTTTGCCTTTCCTTGCTCTCTCTCCGTGAGTCGGGCCCCGCTCCGCTCCAATGGGAGCACGTTCTTTGTTAAGCTAGCTTGGTACGGGCGAGCGGAAGCGGGGTGTGGCTCAGCTGTAAAAGCCAAACAAGAAATCTACATTCTGGATCAGGCAATATCTCGTTCTCAATCTTCATACAAATCGTACTTCGAAATACAACTGAAAATTGAAACTGTTTTGGAAAAATAGTCCCCTGTAACTGTAAATTTAGAAAAAAGACAACATTACTATACGATTTTCAGACTAAACATAAAGTATTTTATAAAACCAATCTGTTTTGTTTTTTTTCAGAAGTAGACTCTCCTGTCCTGTGTATGTATACATAGATTTTTGATCTGGAAACAAGATAAGATGAAGTATGGAAGAAAAATTTAAATATCAGAGTAAATTTTAATGGGCATAAATATAAACTTTTTGACACATTTTCTTGATGGTGGAAACAATCCAAACTCAACATTGGCGGCGGAAACTCGAATTAGCAGTGGTTGTACTCGAACAAAGCCTACTAAATTCCAAGCAAATCAGTGGATAACTGCTAGCAGTGCAGATATAAAATACAAAGTAGTCTAACTTTTTACTATACATTTAAATACTGTAATTTAACGTATAATAGTGGTCTTTTAACACTAATATTCTTCTCACAGCCGTTTATATAATCGTCTAGACCGCAGGTAACCGCTAGTACAGAATAAAAATGTTATAAATTGGTAGAATAATACTAAATAATATACAATTAAATGGTTTTAGTGTATATGAGAACTTTTATACAATGTAAAATATGAACTCATTTACCCATAGTTTAAATATGTTTTGAATTAAACAAAATTTCAATTAAAATATGAAAATATTAACTATAGATAACAGTAAAAATTAAAAACAAGGTAATATACTAATTTAAACAAATTGAATTGTTGTTGTTAAAATCAATCTCTAGATGTATAAGTAACTGTAGGAACGATTTATTTCATACTATACTTGGTAAAATAGTAGTTACTTCGTAAATCAAAAAAATTCTTTAAGGCTTATTTTGCCCATTAACATTATGTTTCACAGCAAAAATAAACCTTGGAGGTAGCTGTAGAAAAATTCAGACCAATAGTATTTGTCCACTAGTACACCTTTCGATCTCAATTCATTTTTTAAGAGCTCTCGATCTCTTACAAAATTATAATTACGGTGATAATAATTATGTTAGTGACAACATCACTAATTCATGACGTCAAACTCATCTCTGGTCGAAGTAATCTATACTGTCGATTACATACACACACTCTCTCTGGTAGTGACAAATATACGTTTATTCACATTCCCTCTAAGTGATAAAATATACTATTCATTCACAATCTTAGTAAGTTGAAAATATATTCTGATAATTCACATTCTCTCGGTTTCCTTGTGATTCATAATGATTGGGGTCTCCCACATTTAAAAAGAATTATATTGAAAAAGTAACTAAATAATTCTTAGCAATTATGTTGGCACTATTGTATATTTCAAAGGACCATAGTTTTTTATTTTAAATTCTCAGCAATTTCAGTTTCTTCGATACTGAATAACTATAATTGTTTTTTTTTTACTCTAGAAGTATTACATCAAATTAAAGTAGGAAAAAAATTAACGAAGGTTTCTAAATTATTCCAGATTTCTGTTTCTACGGATAAAAATGAAAGATATTTATTTTTTTAATGTAACGTTATTTTGGAATATGACATGTTATTAATAACTAGTTTTTTATATGTATTTTCTGTAAATAAAGTAAATGTCACTTGTCCACAGTTCTTTCAAACAGACTTTTATATTTCATATCCTTACCTTTAACCATCTTTCATGGGGGCATGCCTATATATAACTTATCGGGCCAGATGACCCAAAAACCACTTCTAAAGTTTTATTATTCCCATAATCAAAATGAATGTGCCATTTTTGTTTTTCTGGCTTGTTACATGTTATATGAAATGGCTATGACAACTTTTTAAAGATTAAATTTTTTAACACAATCCTATTAAACCACCGATTAAACTAAGCACTGCTTGAGTTAGTCCTACAATTAAATGAACTAGTCAATCCGTTAGTCAAATACTCTTGCTTTTATCTAACAGACAGTCCTGGAGAGAAATCGTACCATAAACATCTCGATGCACTTACCGTGTTAATTTATCAAAGAAAGTAGTGAACCATTCAAAATATACTACCTTCACCATGATTGATAACGCTGTGGGAAATGTGATTTATTTAATCAGTGTTGAGTGATAAATTCATGTAGACTTTTTTATTACTGCACAACTGATTTTTTTATTAGCACGACTAAGAAGCGTCCATTCAGCATTGTTTAATCGTCTAAAATATTACTATGCAAAATTATCATCTTGCTTTACTAATACTCAAAATACGTAGTAAATCTGATTGCAAAAGAAATGATATTTAATAGCTGCGCTATAAAAAATGGTGGGGAAACCCATATAATTAATTGATCTCGTTAAGGGAAAATTGCTGCAGAAAGTAATTGTGTTGTGTTTCATAAAACTTAAATATTATTATATTGTCAAGAAGAGAAGGTTAGAATACCTTGGCAACAGAAGAATGATTTACATGGACAAGTGATCTATGTATTTATAAATTCGTAAAACGTGTATCGCAAATTTTATCTTATATCATATTCTCAGGGTTTACATAAACTATCATTGTATATAAAGAAGCATTATGATTCATCGTCCAAAAAGAACGGCATTACTGACTAAAATATTATTGTTTGTTAAGCCATAATATAATAAGATGTGAACATAAATGCACTATAAAAATTACACTGTATATAGATACATGCATATTCGTATATAATTTATTAGATTTCAAACCCTAAACTTGACTGGTTTTGTAATGAAAAATTTATTATAGACAAACTATAACGATTGAGAGTTTATCACCATTAAAGTTGGACTGGTTAAGGCTCTTTTATTTCTAAGCAATAATTGTTGTACTGTCACGTAGCGTTGTGTCGTTACTCTTGACGTGACTGTTAAACTCTTTGCGAAATTTCAGTGCGCTTTAAAATAATTACTGCCTAGTGTTTGTTTACAAACTGGCTTGATCACATTCCATTTGGGATATTGTTCTTTAATGTCTTTTTTGTTCTTTATTATTCAAATTTGTATATTATTATTTAAATTTTATGTCCGTATTATTTACGACCTTGTAGATGATCAAAGATTTGACAAAATGCTGTGACTACTGCGAAACGAAGTGACAATAGATCGTCGACAGGAAAATGTAATTCTCCGCGAGAGAGGTTCACCACTACACCTCGGGATGGTACAAATCCTGTATATATTGATTACATTTTCTCCTGTATCCAATCTTTTGTTAGGTTCATATGTTTTTACTTGTATTGACATTTTTACAGGTAAAAAGAATATTAATTTATGTACTCAGAATGCTAATATGTCACAACTTACAATTTAAAAAGTGATAATCAATCTTCGGTGATCTTGTTCATAACATTAGTTTTCATAGTTATTAAAATTTGCTTCCTTAATTTCGATTTGTAGAGTAACTACATAATGAGGTTCAAAAAGTAAATAACATGATGTATCTATTGATTTATCAGTGCAAAACGATTTACTATACCTCATACCATATATATTGTATTGGCAATCACAGTACGTGTAAAGATTTAACTAACTTTAATGTAGGAAAAAGATATATATATATATATATAATATATATTTATATATATATATATATATATATATATATATATATATATATAACACGTTCCATGTGTTATAAGACTTTTGACACTGTTTTATCGTCAAGTTTTTACAAATACTTATGTTTATAAAATTTATTAAATTAAACCAAACACTCTATAAAATAGGTTTTTTAATTTTGTGAGGCCTTTCGTACTCAATAAGAACATGTTCATAAAAACATACACCGTTAAAAATGCAAAGAGAATATTTTATTACAGTTTAGTATGTCTATGTATATATAAAATAATACAGTTAATACTTAGTTATAAAAAGTATTTAAGGTTTCGGATCAACGGAGATTCCAATTTTTTTAATATTACATGATTATTTTACCAGTATTGTGCAAATTAATCATAAAAAATAATAATGTATATTCAGTTTGAAATTTCAATCATATATACCATAAGATGGCTGAAAGTCGACGTTTATTTCTAATTAGTTCACCGTTTACTGTTAGGTGACGTTAATGTGACTTTTATTAAGGTTTTTCACAGGCTGGGTTTAGGTTTGATAAGCTGTTAAAAATAATATCCCTGGATACTTTAAATAGGTATAATTTATTTATATTTTTTATAAAAAAATATATATTTAGGGTTTTTAATGCCTTTGTATTTTAAACTCCACCAACACTGTCATAACGGTTAGTATATTTAATATCTATGAAAATACTTCTATTCATTAAAAAAATACCAATTAGTTCAATTAAATAATGCAACTAGGCTCTCTACTTCTCAAAAAAATAAAGCAAGGGAGAAATGTTTATAATTTAATATTTAATGTGTTATTTTGATTTATATAAATTATAGATTGCATATATTTTATATTGAGAAATTTAGATTATTCTGTGATAGAGAATTAATTATTTATTACAATAATCTATGCCAGATTATCATCTGACCTAATTATCGGGTATAGATCTGACACTCGTACACGTGTTAATGAACAACTTATTATATAAATACTATTAAATGTAAAACCCTGTGCCATAACAGCGGTAAAAGGATATTTTCCTGCCACCGCACACTGTAACATAAACTGAAATGTTTTCCACTTGCGTGATGTTTACTACCGCACCTTTGGGCGGTACCGGCCCAGTACATATTGACTACAGTTCCTCCTGGATCTTTTCCAACACACTTTGTCACTATCAATAATGCTCTTACTTGTACTCTTATCACAACTTATACAGTAAATATTTACTACATTTTCTTTCTGGATCCTTCCCAACCCTTTCTTTAACTATAAGATATTCTTACGTGTTCTTGCATCACAACTTATACTGTAAATATTGATTAGATATCCTCCTGGATCCTCCCCAACACTCTCCGTCACTATCAGATACTATTAATTGTACTCTTATCACAACTTATACAGTAAATATTTACTACATTTCCTTCTGGATCCTTCCCAACCCTTTCTTTCACTATAAGATATTCTTACGTGTTCTTGCATCACAACTTATATTGTAAATATTGATTAGATATCCTCCTGGATCCTCCCCAACAACACTCTCCGTCACTATCAGATACTATTAATTGTACTCTTATCACAACTTATACAGTAAATATTGACTACATATCCTCCTGGATCCTTCCCAACACTTTCTTTCACTATAAGATATCCTTACTTGTTCTTGCATCACAACTTATACAGTAAATATTTACTACATTTCCTTCAGCATCCTTCCCAACACTTTCTTTCACTATAAGATATCCTTACGTGTTCTTGCATCACAACTTATACTGTAAATATTGATTAGATATCCTCCTGGATCCTCCCCAACACTCTCCGTCACTATCAGATACTATTAATTGTACTCTTATCACAACTTATACAGTAAATATTTACTACATATCCTCCTGGGTCCTGTCTAACACTTTCTTTCACTACCAGATATACTAAACTGTTTTGACATTAGAGACGCCCATACTATAAACAATTATTGTACATTGAAGCAGGTATAATATACTGTTAGTACCTATAAATAATAATTGGTTATATTTTTATGCTTTTTTTAGTGTTTCAGAGAGAAATAATATGAATACCTCAGTAGATATCGTGCAAAATCAAAATTGGTTTCTTTGTTTAAACAATTGTCCCGTTTTATTTATTTTTAATAGCAATAAATATACAGATTTCTTTAAAGAGGAATGCTGCTAAGGGTTGGAAAGAGAGAGAGAGAGAGAGAGAGAGAGAGAGTGAGAGATGAGAGAGAGAGAGAGGAGGCGAGAAGAGTGAGAGAGGAGAGAGAGAGAGAGAGGAGAATAATAAAATAAAATAATTTATTTTCCCGTAAAAATAATCCTTTACCTTTAAATCTATAAAACATATATTGACCTTTTTATTTAAAAACCACCGGTGTATTGAAATACTCATGTTCTATAAAATTATCTTATAACTATTGCAAATGCTTTACAATTTTATTATTGAGCTAAATTGCAATATAATATTTGTGGCTCATATTAGTTACGTACATATGATTTCGTAAACATAACGTCTTGTACTGTACTAAAATAACATTAACTCAAATTCAGTGCTTACAAAGAAAAGATCTACATTGTGGTTGTTTCAGAACCACTCACTTTATATAACACTTTTAATTTAGATTTGAACTTAAATAGATGAGTTTTTTTTAATAACTTATGTCATGTATGGTTTCAATGTAATTATAGTGGATATTATTAAATGTATGTTACCCCACCACGGTGAGAAGTATCTTACGTTTACAATTAGGTTAATTATAAATCGTATACGTTGCTGTGTATTCCAATTTAATTTCAATTTCCTGGAATTAAAATAAAGTTCTATATCAGGTGTCCTTATGCTCCTTATATATGAAGAAAAGCAAACGTTTAATGTATAGAACCTTTTT
>NW_025786185.1:0-13292 GCF_021130785.1 Homalodisca vitripennis | reverse complement strand
TTTAAAAAAAAAAGTAAAACTTTATTTAATAATATAAAATAAAAAATGTTATACGATAAAAAGGTATATAAACATATTTATAATCACATACTCACACGCAAAATATATAACATGTACTTGTATGTAATGAATATAAGAAACACAACTCACACACTCACACATCTCACACTCTCTACTCATGCAGTGCAACCGCAGGCGAAGAGACCTATGCCGACCCGCCCCAACCATCCGCCCAGATAGTGCTCTCTCAGCGACGCCACGAACCGAGGACGACTCTTCAAGGATGTTATACTACGAGGAGGGAATTCCACAGACGACATGCCGTTACTACAATAGACTTGTCATATACAGCAGTTGGCAACGGCATGCGGAGCACAGACGAACCAGAGCGAGTTCTATCCACACCACTTTGAGAGACAAATTGGAAATCGTTTACAAAATAATTTGGAAAGCTAGAATTTAAATTGAATGGACCAAATGTTAAGATTTTTATTGATCTGAGGTCATTCAACTTCAAAATCTTTGAATTAATATAATATGTGTTATTATGCTCATCTCTCCTGAGATCAAAAGCATATCTCATACAATAATTTTGGGTTCTCTTGGGTTTTTCACCCAAAGCCACAGTCATGTCGTTCATCACACATGTTACAGTAAGAAAAAATGAGGCAGTATGAGTACTTTAATTAACAACAGTTTTATGTGAAGTGGCAAAAAACCTCTGCAGTTTTTTCAGTGAATGCATTGATGCAAAAACTTTCTTACAGGTCTCGTCACTGCATCAGTCCAGCTAAGAGTACAGTTTATTGTCAGCCTAAGTTCCTAACTTTTCGTAATAAGGTAGTACAGTTCCATTCACAGTAACGTTACGTATAGATGTAAAATCGATCAAAGATCGAGAGCGGTAATGAGATATCACAATTGGTTTTAGTTTGTCGTGGTTTATTTTTAAGTCCGTGTTTACTAGTCCAGTCCAGTACATTTTTTATGTCAGAGTTGATTATGGTAATGCCATGATCGATTTGGTGTATGTTAACGTGGAGATATATCTGGGGGTCATCAGCATACATGTGGGACTTGCAGTGTACCAGTACCGTGCTCAAGTCATTAACGTACAACACAAACAAGAGAGGACCAAGTATGGAACCCTGAGGAACAACCACACTCAACACTCAGCCAGTCGGATGTTATGTCACCTACTTGTACACACTGCCTTCTGCCAGACAGATAATACCTCAGCCATTGCAGGAAATTTTATGAAAAACCAATTATTCTCAATTTAGCCTAGTCTGTAGTTTACACAATCAAAAGCCTTTGAAAAATCAAAGAGTGTCAGTATTGTGCTTAGTTTTTGGTCCATTGCGAATCGTATATCGTCAGTGACTTTCAGTAAAGCAGTTTCAGTACTATGTCCTGTTCGAAATCCGGATTGTAAATGATTTAGAACGTTATTTGGTGTTAAATATTCAGTAATTCTGGCAGTGCACAATTTTTTCAAGGCCTTTGGATAGAGCAGGCAAAATACTAATTGGTCTGATAGTCTTGGCAAGATGTTGGAAACTGATGTCTTGTTCAATGGGCGGACAATAGCAGACTTCCAAAGTGAAGGGAAAATACCCTGTAACAGTGACATGTTGAAAATGTATGTGATTATTGGGAGGGTTGCAAAAAGAATGTTTTTTATTAATTGAATTTGTATGCCGTCAGACCTTGGCATTACTGCCAATACGGCGAATGGCTTTCGAAACGTCTAATTGTATTACAGGTTTGAAAGTAAATTTTTCAATTCGTGCCGATTGATAGGCAAATATTTAGAAGTTCTTTAGCATAATCGTTAACTTGGTTTGTATTGACAGTCTGACAACATGAAAACAAAACAGTGATTAAGATCATTTAAGGTAATTGGTCGGAGGAGAAGCGCGGTCTTTGCCCAAACCAAGTTTCCTAACATTGTGCCACAATCGCTAGATGATTGTTTCTTTTCAAACAGATTACGCGTGTATTCTCAATCTGGAATTTCGTAGAAGTTTTTTAACTCTATTTTAATTTGTGATTTGAACTTTTAAAAAACGGGCCCCGAGCTGACGAGCTTTCCTATAAGGGAATCCGTTGGCCTCAAGCTAAAATTTGGGGGGGGACGTGATCCAAGGCCTTTTGGGGGAGGGGGGAGAGGGGGGGGGAGGGAGGGGGGAGAAGGGAGAGAGGAGGGGGGAAGGGGGGAGAGGGAAGAGGGAGAGAGAAAAAGGGGAAAGGGGGAAAGAAAAGGGCACATAACATTTACAACCTTTTAAAAAAAACATGGTTTTGACAGAGTTTTAAAAAAAACATCCCCAAAAAAAATAAAACTAAAAAATAAAAAAAATTTTCAATATATAAAAAATTTTTTTTAAAATTTAATTATAAATATTAAATAAAAATATAAAATAAAAATTTTAAAAAATTAACCAAAAAAAATTTTTTTTCGAAAAAAAAAAATTTTTTTTTGAAAAAGAAAAAAGGAATTTTTAAAAAAAAAAAAAGGTTTTACTCCTAATCTCCATTTTTAAAAAATGGAAAACCTTTCCTTAAATGCCCCGGGGACCCCAAATATTAATTTTCCAATTTTGAAAAATTGTTTTTAACTTTTTTTTTTTTAAATTTAAAAAGATGAAAACCTTTTTCAAAAAAACAAAAATTTATATTTTAATTTTTTAAATTTTTTTAAATTATAAATTAAAAAATGTAATTAAAAAATTTTTTATTTTCCTTTTCTTAGTAGGTTATTAAAAAAATGTTTTTGCTTATCAAAAACCAAATATTTTTTTTTTTTCATTTAAAAAATTATAACTTTTTATAAAAAAAAATATTTCCCTAAAAAACAAAATAATTTATTTTTTTTAAAGTTCATTTTATTTTTTTTTAAAATTTTAAATTTAAAAAATTTTTTTTCCTTTTAAATACATTTTTCCAATATAATTAAAAAAAGACCAATTTAAAAGTTTTATCCTTAAAATTTTTTTAAAAATTAAACCCTATTGGGTTTTTTAAAACCATTTTTCTTTTGTTTTTCACATTAATTTGGAAAATTTAAAACTAAAAAACCTTTTTTTTTCCCTTTAAAAAAAATTTATTGTTTTCCCCAAAAAATCCTTAACTTTTTAAAAAAAGGATTGGTTTTTTGGTTTTTTCTTTAATTTTTTAAGGGCCCCCCAAATTTTTTTATTCCATATCCCCCAAAAAATTGGAAATATTGTTTTAGACTTATTACTTTTTATTTTTTTCTAATTTTTAAAATTTTCCCCAAAATAACTCGGTTTTAATACTTTTTAAAAATTTAAAACCTTTTTTACAAATTTTTTTTTTTAAATTTAAAAGGGGCATGGTTTTTTTTAGGGCAATTTTAACTTTTAGTTTTTAAAAATTTTAAATTTTTTCCAAAAATTTTTACTTTAAT
Organism: Homalodisca vitripennis; assembly: GCF_021130785.1. NCBI lineage: Eukaryota > Metazoa > Arthropoda > Insecta > Hemiptera > Cicadellidae > Homalodisca > Homalodisca vitripennis. The sequence continues at coordinate 9,859 of NW_025786185.1, read as the reverse complement.
TACTGTAAAAAATTTTCCCAAATTAGAAATTACAATCGTTTAAATTTCAAAATTTTACATTTTTAAAATTTTTTTCCCTTTTTACTGAACATTGTTTTTAAATTTTTCAAATTTTAGAAAATTAAAAAAATTAAAATTTGACCCCCAATTTTTAAACTTGCTTAAATTTTTTTTTCAATTTAAAAAATCATATGGGTTTGATTTCGAATTTAATTGGAAAAAATTCAAAAAAATTTTCCAAATTTTAATTTTTTTTTCCGGAAAGACATATTTAAAAAAAAATTAAACCCTACAAATAAATTTTTAAAAAAAATTTTTTTATAAATTTTATAAAATTTAAAAATTTTTAAACCCGCTTTTGGGGGTAAAAAACCAAAAACAACCCCAATTACAAACAATTTAAAAAAATTTAAAATGGTTTTTAATTTTTTTTTTTTAAAAACAAATTTTTTAAAATTTTATTTTTTATTAAAAGTTTCCCTTCCCATTTTATAGACTTTTTTGTGGTCATTATAAAAAGAAAGTAAAAAAAATTTTTTTTTGTTTTTCAAAAATTTAAAAAAAAATTTTTTTTTAATAAAAAAATTAACGAATACTTTTTTCTAAAAACTTTAGAAATTTTTAAAATTAAAAAAATATCCTTTAAATTTTTTAAAACAAAAGGTTTTCAAAATTTTTAAAATAAAGAAAACAAATAAAAGTTTTACACCCTTTTCTAAAAAAACTTTCTTTAATAAAATCCCGAAATTTTACATTACAAAAAAAAAATTTAAAAAATTTTTTAAATAAAAAAATTTTAAAACCCAAAAAAATTTTTTTCCCTAATTTTTCCGTATAAAACTGTCAGATAACCCCCCCCCCTTGGTTTTCAAAAAAAAATATTTTTTTAACCAAAAAAGATTTTTTTTGTTGGGTTTTCAGTTTTAAAAATTTTATTTTTAAATTAACCCTTTATTTATTCACGGTAACCTCCCCCCCCCGAAAAAGTTTTACTTCCGCTTTTTCCCCCCCTTTTTAAATCCCTTTCCGTTTTTAGGAATTTTTTCAAAATAGTCCTGGTTAAACCCCCCCCAGAACCTTTTTTTTTTAAAAGTCAACATTTAAAAAAATCGAATCCAATTTCCTTAGAAAAAAAAAATTTTTTTGTTGTTGTTTTAAAATAATTTCCCCAATTTTTTTGGGGGTTCCCCAAAAAATTTTTTTGTCTTGTTTTTTTTTAAGGGAAATTTTTAGTTTTAAATTTTAATTTTTTTTTAGTTCAAATTTTTTAATTTTTAAATTTTGAGTTTTTGCAACCAACAATAACTTTTAATTTCAAAATTTTATTTTTTCAATTAATTAAAAATTTTTTTGTTAAACTAGAATTTTTTCCCCCCTTTCTTTTTTTCACACCCTTTTAAACCCGTTCTGTTTAAATTTTAACACCCCCTTTTTTTTGAACCAAAAAGTTTTATTTTTAAAAAAAATATAAAAATTACATTTTTAAAAATTTTGTTTTTTGGGCCCCCCTACATTTCAAAAACTTTTTTTTTCCCCAAAAATTTGGGGTTAAAATTACTTAATAGGGATTTTTTCCCAAAATTGGGGAAAATTTTTTTCTTTAGAAACTATTTATTTTAAAAAATTTTTAAAAAACCCCAAATTTTAAAATTTTTAAAAAAAAACCTAAAATAAAATTTAAATTTTAAAACCCAAAAATAAAAAAAAACCCCTTTAACTTTTCAAAATTTTTTTCCCCCATTCCTTTTAAAAAATTTTCACGAGATGTTAAGTTCACGTCCAAATAACTTTTTAAAAGCAAAAAGACTTCGAAAAACCCCAAACCCGGCTAATTTTGATAATAAAAATCCAAAAAAAAGAGAAAAGGGAAGGGGGGGTAAAAAAAAAAAAGAAAAAAAGGGAAAAAGGGGAAAAAAGGGGGAGGGAAAAGGGGAAAAGAAAAGGGAAAAAAGGGGGAAAGGGGGAAAGAAGAAGGGGGGAAAAAAAAAAAAAATTTTTTAAAAAAAGTACATTTAAGGTATTCTTAGCCCTGTTTGGGTCCCCTTTTTAAAGGGGGATTTTTGGGGGTTTTTGGGGGGGGGGGTTTAAAATTTTTTTTTATAGGGGATTTGTACAGAAAATCATTTGTGGAAAATATAGCAAAATTTCTTAATAATAATGTGTCTAGTCTAAAAATTTAGGCAATCAAAACTAAAAATAAAATAAAAGTATATTTTGAAAAAAACACAACCAATTTTACGTTAAAAATTTATTAGACAAATTTATAGTTTTTGCTAAATATGAGGCCGTTTTTTAAAAGTTTTTTTGGCTAAAATGAGATTTACAAAGAAATTAAATTTTTTATGAGAACTTTTTTAAAATGTTTTATAATGTAGGTAGGGTCCGTCAAAGGCTGTTTAAAAACAAGCTTATTTCAGGTTTGCATTTTGAATTAGAGTTCCCAGAAAAGGTAAAATCTCGAGATAATTTACCAAATAATTCTTTTCCACTGTTTTCATTAACTTTGGCTTTATGAATGTTTAATTACAGGTCTAAAACACAAAAAGAAAAATTTTAAAGACATGAATTTTAATGTTTGGTAATTGATTCCTGTGTTAATTTTCAATAATTAAAGTAATTTTTATTATTTTACTCAGTTTGTTAAAAAAAATTATTTTGCTATGTTCCGTGCCGTAAAGTTTGCCTGTAGACGTTCCCTTAACGGAAAAATGTTATTTACGCTCAGCAAAAACCCATGGCTAGATAAGTTTCAAAATTGAATTCAGCATTAAAATTTTTGGAAATGAAGCTTAAATGCAAAATTTTAAAATTTTATATGTCAGTTAAAAAATTTTTAGATATTTAAAAACCAAAATTAAGAAATGGATTTTCCCAGCCATTTTGCTTAGCCAAATTGTTCATAGGATGTTGTTTGTATGTTAGAGTAATAGGGTTTTAATTTAAACTATTTAGATAAATTTCGATAAGTGCTCTAAAAAATATATAATAATATATTTTAAGTGTTGTTTCTATAATAATATGTTTCTATAGTAAGTTTACATATTAACTGAAAAAGCAAGTAGCAATGTGATAAAACTTTAATACACTAAGAACGCGATTTCCGAAGTTGTGAGACTAAACTGATTTGGATAATCAAATTTCGGATAAGGGGATTACATTAAAAAATTTGTTTTTACAGTTTTTGAAACTTGTGTACAGGGATACCCCGCACCGAAATTTTTTTGGTTTTTTTCCCTTGCACTTATTACAAAAAAAAATGCACAACGACTTTATTGTGTATAATTCCTATCCCCAAATATGGATATGCAAGTTACAATACTTAGTACCTACCACATTTCGAATACTGATCCAAAGTATTTTAATTAAACCCTTTTTTTTAAACGTGCAATAAGTTTAAAATTTTAAAGCCCAATGACATAAGTTTAAAAAACCAACTTACACATCTATTGTACAGGCTTCTCGTTTTACAGTTTAAAAGACAAAGTCTTTTGATGCCCTCTTTCTTGAAGTTTTCGTTTAGAATACGAATTTTTAAACAAATCGAAAAAATTAAGCCTATGCTACTTAAATTTGCTGTTGCCAAACCCAGAAAGGAGTACTTAGCTGTAAAGTTTTTACGAAAGTAGGTATTATTTATGTGATTTTTCATTTATTATAATTCCTATTTAAAAAAAAAACGCCCCTCAGTGATCTTAAGTTAAAATTTTACGTCCAAGGGTTTTTCTACTATTGGTTTGTTTTTATATGGCGTCCGCCCCTTAGAAATGGGTTTTATTAAATAGTATTCCTGTAAGAATAACTCACGAATTCAGAAAAATTAAAATCATGTAAAATGCCAAGAAATAAGCTTAAAGTAAAAATTAATCGTTTTTATACTTCCCAATTTTTCCCGCCTTTTACCCGGTTGACTCGAAATTTACGATGAAAGGAAACTTTTTTCTCCTTTATTTCCCTTATAAATCTACTTCTCAAAAACCACCTGAGTTGCTTTTAGCTCTTTCTAAAAGTGTTACTTTATTGAATTTTTAAAAACATTTTCAACTTTTGACTATTATTTATACAACCCTTTTTGCTTTTAATTATATTTACAAAAAAGAATAATAGGTTACAAGTGAAATAAAAATTGGACTTTAAAAAACCATACATTTTAAATATCAAATTACAAATGGTTCTTGTTACAAATTTTAAATTCCAATAACAATTAAAACACATCACAGTTTTAAAATCCAGTGAAAATTCACAGTATCAACCCAAAAAATTCAGCTTTTTTTATAAGATGTGTAACATAGTAAGATTTCATTTATACAATATACTATCAATTCTGACATAACGTTATCATTTGTGTGCTAAATTTCTCTTGGGTTTAAAATTAGAACACTTTCAATTTGAATTTGGTCTCGCATATCCCTTTTAATTTCCCATTGTTACTATTCCAATCCCTTTAAATAATGCTTTTCTTATGCTAATTGAATTAAAAAATTTAAATTAAACTTTATGAATTTATTATAAAAAAATTTTTTAATTTTGTCATAGAAAAATGCGTTGTTTTAAATTTTTGTAGAATGAAAGAAAAATTTTGCTCACTTTCGCTATTAAAACAGCAAAAGTGCTAGTTAAAAAGTTAAGAAGTTTTTGTTTTCTGTACAATTGGTGGTGACAATCAAAAAAAGCCACTTTTAAAAACATAATGAAAAAAGGTGCAACATGCGCCCCACGTGTACTAATAGGTTCCCTGGGTTTGTGTTTGCTTTAAAAGAGAAAACTTAGGGGCCTATAAATAGTAGGCCTTAATGATGTTCAGCCGAATCCCATGAATGGACATGAACCAATAATAATTGTTTGTGTAGAAATTCGTTTTAAAGCAAACCCTTTAAAGTCTGAAATTTTTAAATTTATTTCTCGGTATTAAGTTGTTAGGTACATGTTTTTATTATTTAAAAATTTTTAAATGTAAAAACTCTTGAAGACATTTTATACTTTTTATTTCCCCTTAGATTGAGTTTTGAAATTAATATGATGTAATAGGTTAATTAAGTCAATTAAATAACCCCAAACACTTAACCAAATTATGCATGGAATAAGACAAATGGCTTTATGTTATTTTGTTGTTTTTGTATGAAGTTATTTATCCAATATAAAAAGTTGAGCAGTTTAACCTAGCTAAAGAAAATTTAAAAGTAGTGTTTTTTTCCCACCGTTAAATGATACTCCCTTTTTAAGTTTGGAGCTATTTTAAAATTACAGTCCTTTTTAAAATAATTATTAATGATCGGTGTCTTCCAGTATTTACCCAAAATGTAATGAAATATTTTTTTATTTTGTTTCTAAAGTTATTAGGTTTACTAAAAATTATTTTGTGCCCCATAAAAGAAAAAAGCTGCTAAAAATTTGGATTGGAGCCCTTAACAATGTCTTTAAAATTGTTTAAATTTCTAATTAATTAGAATTAGTCGTTTTCCCCCCCCGGGAGAAAAAGTTTTTCAGCTTTTTGTTAGTTACAGAAGCCCATAATAATGGTTTTTTAGTACTTTAAAAAAAACATATATTCACATGGAAACGATTGGTATTACAAAGAAATTATAAGAAAGCCTAAGTAAAGTTTAGTTTTTCAGCAAGTTTTTGCTGACGTTTTTTTGCAAAGTTAAATCAATAGTTCTTTAATTCTTATATTTTGCAGAACCCATAGGTAGAAAAAAAATTCTTTCAGAAAATTAATATTTATATTCCCCTAAAGAACTTTAAATTTAGTCAGTTAAGAGTGTTTCAATGAATGAACTCAGCCAAATTGCGTGTTGGGCACTCAAAACCCTACGATCTTTTTGTCTAGTTATAAAAAAAAATTTCGTGTTTTTTTTAAAAAAAAAACTGGCCAAAATATTTCTCGAATACCTTGTATATGAAACATTAAACTTTTTTAAAATTTCATTCAATGTTCAAATAATAAAAGTGCCGGTGACCCAGAACAGGAACTAAACAAAATGGGTAAAATAAAATCCTGACACCTATCTTTCTAACTTTGAAACCCCTTATTATATAATTTTTCAAGTTAAAATCTTTTATGACTGAACTCATTTTATTTTTAAAATTAATTTTTTATATTTTCTAACCCCAAATCTTGTTTCCAAAGCAATAGTTACCCTAACCATTTGTGCACGGGGGCGTCATGGAAAATAGTACCCCTGTGCAATAAAATAAGCTTTATGCAAAATTCAAGTCTATATGTCAAATATGGTGTGGACCCAAGGACACTTTTGACAGATTTTAAACAAAATTTTTTTTTCCAGCCTTTAGATTTTTAACCTTCGCAAATGCTCAATTAATCAGTGTTTGAATACAATGGTTTATCCAACAATAAATGTCAAAAATACGGCATATGATACGGTAATGCAATTCAAGCATTAGTATACTAGTACTATTAAAATAAAACTAACCGTTAGGAAAATATAATAACCTTTTCAGTTTATTAATTATACAACAACGTTTCATAACTGGCACCTTACATTAATTCCAGAATACATTTTATGTTACGTTACAGGTCTTAAAATATTTGATTTAATTTTAAATGCTCATTTCAATACGAGTGACAAAGGCACGCAAGATTAAATCACCACTAATTCTATTATCTGCATTTCCAATTCTTGTAAAAAAGGCTAGTTCTTTTATCCTTCCTCAAAGATAATTGTCCATGGAGTATAGTTCGGAGATCTAGCTGGATATAACATAGTTAGCCCTCTGCAAAAAACATCATTCAGAGAATGTCCGATTCAGTGTGGCACGCACAGTAAAGCGACACTTTCGTATCGGGCGTTATCTTGATAGGCATTGTTTTATGCCTAATTTCTGGAAATTAGTTCAATAAGCAGTTTTAAAAATAATATCTACAAGTAAATCGTAGTGACATATTATTCATCGTCCAAAGACTGTTAAAATGATTTGTCACATCTAGTTATTTAAATTTTCGAGATAGAACCAGAAACTATCATTTTCGGTCACTCGCTGTATTTTAAATGCAACAGAACTTAATTGTGACATTCGTCGTGTGCCATTTATTAAGGTTGTTTATTAACTTACTTTTTTTTGCATCGCTCGACGTCAAACGGTTGAAGCACAGGATATTGCGGTTGTAATACCTAATTACAAAATGCTTGTTGCATTCCACTAATGCATTAATTTTAATATTGGCGCTCTGATTCTCACGAAAGCAATTACTGAATGTGTCACTTTACTGTTAAGTATTCAGTACGTTGTTATACAGTTTTAATTGCTTTGTGGTGCTACAATAGTACGTAGCCACTCTTAAGACTATATATATGCTGAATTTATACAGTGTTATTACAAAAGTGAATATAATATGTTAATTTGTTCATGTTATAAGCAACTGGGACTGATTGTAACGTCAAGCTATCCCAAAACGCTGTATACGCGATACTAAATCAGTTCACACAATTTTATACCGTAAAATAAAAGACAAATAAATTTTAGTTCATATATAATATAGGTCATGGAATAAAAGACATACAAAATGATACATATGGCATGTCGAAGCTTATATATATATATTATATTTATACATTTCATGCAATAAAAATCGAACGTCACACATATATTCCGAGGAATAAATTAAACTATTATATTCTTTTACAGTTTATTAAGTGGGTTTAAACATCAATAGTGTTCATTTTTTGAAAGCTAGAAATCTTTTAGGAATTGTAATAGACTTTTAATAATATTTCACAACTACAAATGTTATTAAAATTGCCCAATTGTAGTTACATTCCTTTACACCGATTTGACCCTTTAAAAATATTTAGTGAGAGGTATAAGGTTAAAAAAAGGGTTTATGATAATTCTTTCTACTTTACTAGCTTATAAGATATTTTAATCAAATTATAAACATTTATAACTGTATTTTTCAAAATTATTAAGAATTTATTCGGCAAATTCGAAAAAGATACAATTGAAATTAATAATTTTTATCCTCAAAGGGGCCCAAATTTGACTACTTCATATAGTCAATAGTTTATTTCTATAAGGCCTTCCTTGTGAGGTAAAATTTTACTTTTAATGGGAAAATATATTTCAACTGAAAATGGTTTTACTTTCTTAGGTTATTAAATGTAAACTTTACCTATGGTTACAACAGGTTATTTTTTAGATCCTAACTAAAAGGAATACAAAATAGAACTCGGTATAAGTATTATAATATACCAATAGAAACAAATATTCAAGTTTTCGTTTATACTTTTCCTTAATATTTACTCCTTTTAGAGAAAATAAACAGTTTTTTATTTTATCCCAGTAGGCTAACTAGGTATAAAACTACTTGCTTTCTTATGTAAATTTAAATGTAACACAATTTAGTTTTAAAATACGATAGTACTTCTGTATGTTCAAAATATAATACAAATCTGTAAAACTTTAATTGCTTCAATGGAAATTCTTGTAATGCAATTGTATATCTGCGTCGAGAAGAGTCATTCACTTGATTAGACTAATGCATGTGATTTGGATGATAACTAGTTTAGCTTCTATTATCTACAATACAAAGTAGTTCTATACAATAGTTAAGGCGGCATTATGATGTGCTGGAGTGGGATGATTAGACTGTCGTGTGAGGTACTAGGCCCAGAAAAAGATATATAGTATATTATACAGCGTTACTGAAGCAATTTATTGTTATAAGTTGAGAAATATAGTTTACCAACATACTGCGATAGAAACCACTGACATCGGATCAATGAACAGATCTCCGTGTTCCCATTTAAATAGAGGACAGCGGAATGTTTTTTGTAAACATTGTTCATATCATTTTATACGGTTTTCCTGCACAGGGATGGACTTTAAATTTTTATAGCAGAGATCAGTACAAGTGTAGTATGGTAAATGTAGCAAAAATAAAAACTCATTAGTATAGGCTTCAACTCATGTATAATTGTATACTTATGTATTTTTCACATTGAAAAATGATAGCAGTAAAAAATAATTTTTGTTTATTCAATATCAAAAACATAAATTCCTATAATATTTTAGTAAAAACATTACTATATGTTTCATAAGATTAATTTTTCAACCCTTATTCAAACAATATTTGTTTATTTTGCTATTATTATCCAACATTACTTGCATAAGTAGAAAATCATGTGAGATCTCATAGAATTCTTTAATGAAAGAACATTTAGGAGATTCAATTTTGAACGGAAAATTGGAACGCAAGCATGAAAAGTATATTTATCGTCGTGTGAGTGTGTAGTTCACTAATCGAACAAATATTTACTACAAAATCATGAGTATCATAATAGATAGCCTACAAGAGTATTATTCAATAAGTTCCAAACTAGATTTTTAGTCTTCATGGTTTAATATGCTATGAATTAATCATGAAATGAATTTATAGTTTGAATAATAGGAATACTAGTAATATACTAGCTGATCAAAGTGTTTTATCTAAATTTCTAAGGTATAATAAGAATATACTTGTTGGGAAATATATTCCAAAGTAGTTTACATTTGAATGTTTATGATTAAAAGACCAAATTTTTAATATTTCAAAAATCAAGTGAATCAAACTATGTGAACAATAACAGTGAATTTTAAGTGCTTTGTCTGAAAGATTCTCAAACATTATGTGTACAAGTTATAACTTGTTATATGAAACAAATACAAATTAATTTTGATAATATTTTTTTAATGCTTAAAACATTTCATTAAAGCTTTCAGTGTATATACAATGATATAAAAAATACGGACTGAACATAACTGTGACAGCTGAGCAGCAACAGCAACGTCAGCATCAGTGCAGAACATCAGCATGCAATAAACCTTTACGAGTACATGAGGTCTCTCTGTTGGTCGTTCTTGG
>NW_025786184.1:0-17842 GCF_021130785.1 Homalodisca vitripennis | reverse complement strand
TTTGGTTTGATACATTTAATTGTTGTAGAGAGATACAATTTCTAAAAAACGTAATATCTTAATGCATTATTGAAAACAATAACGTTTTAGTAACAATTAACTTAAGATTAAAACGATGTATAAATTTGGATTAGACTGTCAATCAAAAAATAACTATCTACCAGTTTAATCAGGCATCTTCTCATAAGTTATAAACAGGCAATTTTCAGAGTTAATTATTCATTCCTATTTTAATAAAGATAATTTTTTTCAAATGGTATTGCACACTTTGCTAGATGCTTAGTTTTAGTCTTATGCTTTTCACTATCTACTTTGTTTAATGAACAAAATGCATCGCGCGTATAACAAAATTGAGTTGTATAAATTATAAAATTTATACAATTTTACAGAGAAAGCTTTCATTAATTTTTCAATCACTCCTTTATTGTAATATATAATAAAAAGTATGTAGACGCGATGTGGTCACATTACTAATATTGTGATTTATACGACAAATAGTACTTCTCAATGTTGTGTAAGTATTACAATCTTTTGAATATAGAATCTGAAGCAAAATAATATTTAAAAATAATAATAAATCATAGTGAATATTATTACAAACTATATATATAAGTACCTATACAGGGGTGGAAGGAAAGAAAAAAAGTATGGAAACGCTTATTCACCAATTTTGTATGGCGTTCAACTTATACAAATTAAATTTTGCTACATCACCACCCTTGTTATTAAGAAACCTTAGTTATTTTGGAGACCAGTGGGGACATTTTTATATCTTTTCCAGGGAGTCGGCCCCGGCCCTGAGGAGTCGGACGAAAATCTTAAATGTAAGCAATAGGCCGAGTTTAGTAATCAAATTAAAGGTCTAGTAAAGAGAATTTCTATTACCGTAAATAACCGAGCACTTAAAAAGGTTGGAGACCCCTATCCAGAGTACGGGCCGTTTATGAAATTTCATGAGAAATGAAAGGAAGTTTTAGTAATTTTGTCTTGTGAAGTAACTAATTTTACTTTTACAGTTGGTATGGTTTTTATGTCGGTTTGATGATAATTTTTGAAAAACCCAATTTGCAGAAAAAAAAATATCATTTATTTTATAACCATCTACATTTGTTGGATAAACAGTAAATAGTGGTTTTTTTCCTGTTTGTCCACCTTGTCTTTCAAGAAAACTTGAGAGGTATTCAATAATACCACACCGTTAACTCCTTAATCAACATCGAGGTCAAGGTCCCAGTCCTCCTCCAGCCCTTTTATCTCAGGCAAACATAAAACTGGTTTAGGCAACACAAAACAGTACAGTCACAGCAAAACTCCACAGTTTTGTATTTTTAATATCAGCATGTGGTTTTTAGTCTACGTTTATAATTTTCGTTCACCAGTAAGATAAAGTTGAAAGTCTTCACTAGAAGGATTACTGGCGATTAGTTATACATTTTTTTTTACTTTTACAGTGTTTACATTTTATTCTATCTAGTTTTAAAAGCAATGTCCACTTAGTGAGGTTTTGAAGAGGAATCACGCTGCTGTATGAATGCTGTTGGGTATGGATATCTAGTTCGTCCCTATGAAGAAACAGCGCATTTGTTTTAATGGACACTTTTCTTAGATAGTACTCCCCAATTAAGTAAGTCAAACAGTGTTTAAGACAGTAAAAAAGGCATTTTGAAGAAACTAGAACAGGTCAAAAGTGGCAGGCCTAAATCGGCAACGAAAATGAACAAAAAATCTTTGGATGTACTCCAAACATTTGTTGAAAATCCCAGCACTCTCGGTCCAGAGTGGCTGCAGAAGATCTTGATATGAAGCCCATACCTCAGTGTTTGGAATGGTTTTTACAACAAAAAACAAGTAATCACCCCAAGTAACTCTAACCCCAAGAACTTTCAGAGGATGATTTTGATCGAAGGACCCTGAATATTTTGCGAAATAATGATGAGAATAAGTGTGACGAAATTCAAAATTTTTTAAGTTCGATATTGTTTTACCAGATGAAGCTAACATTCCTTTTTGTTAATGTGAACTAAGTTAATAGGCAGTTTAATTGCCGTTACTTAGGCCGGACCATAAATCCCACAATGGATGATAGAAGGCCACACACAAAGGCCTCAGAAAGTGAATATGTGGGGCTGGGAATAATAACAATAACGTTTGTAGGACCGTTTTGGTGACAGATGGGAAAATTCTAACAGGCGAAATTTATTTTCAAATATGTTGACAAAATTAAACATTTTTGCACAGCAGTGCGTGCTCTTCTTGGGGCAAAATTTTAATGCAGTATGGTTTCCAGCAAGGTGGGAGCACCGCTCCCCATTAACTATTTTCGGGTGCGCTACATCTGTTAGATTGAAGTGTTTTCCTAACACGTTGGATTGGTCGCAAGGGGAGGTACGCGTTGAGTGGCCGGCTAGGTCTACACGGATCTTAATCCACTAGAATTTCTTTTTGTGGGGGCTTCTTTAAAAAGAATAATGTGTAATAAAACATAAAACCAGCCAACATTGAGAGAGCCTGACAAATTGTTTAATTAGAAGAAGCAAGTAAGAATTTACACCCGAGATGCTTCAAAATGTGACTGCAGGTAGGTTTTTATATAATAGACTAGCTCATTGCCAACAAGTGTTCGGTAGGAGCAGTTTGGAGGGCAAAACTCATCTTAAAAGGTGGTGGTTATTTTTTTAATAATTTTTTATTTTTTTGTAATACACAGATAATTTTTAATTTTTTTAAAAAAAAATTCTTTTGGATAAATTCTGTGTTCCATGAAGTGTCATTTTCAGTCAGAACTAGTTTAACTTGATGACATGTTGAACATTGCGGAGAAATAATAATTAATCAAGCACGTTTAATTTTATGAAATTAAAAACGGCCCGTACTCTGGATAGGGTCAACCTTTTTAAGTGCGGTTATGCGCGTTAATGAGTTTTCATCTTTACTAGACCTTTAATTTGATACCAAAACTCGGCCTATGCTTACTTTTTAAGATTTTTCGTCCCGACTCCTCACGGGCCGACCCCCCTGAAAAAGATAAAATGGCCCCACTTGTCCTCAAAAACTAGGTTTCTTAATTACAAGTGGTGATGTTACAAAATTTAATTTGTATAAGTGAAGAAAGCCATACAAAAATTAGTGAAAGCGTTTCCCATACTTTTTTTTCCACCCTGTATATTAGAAGCTTAAAAACCTTCAATGGTTATTCTTTTTAAATCCTTCAACTCCAATTATCGGTAGCACAAAAGTATAAATATTCGTCTAAGAGTTTAAAGTTAGACGATAAGGTCGTTTGTTTGTTGTTGGAAACGACATGAAGATACAGTATTGTAAGTGGGGGCATTGAAAGTACTTTTGTGAATTGGAAATAAACCTCTCATAATTATGTACAACTAAAAAGAACACTATTCTAATAATATTATAAATAGTGAAAGTGAATTGGTTTCAGTTTTTAACTTTAATTGTGTAATACCCTATTTCAATCAACTCGATTGTAATGAATTCTTAGGATCCTTAATATGGATATAGGGAACTATACTTATTTAGAAAATCCCTCCATGGCATACGACTTAACTGAACTCTAAAATACCAAAAAAACCCATCTTTGTTTTCTAAACGTTGAAGTATATTAATTGTAAAAGAATCCTTGTGTTAAATATAACCAACTGTTTTGTATACACATTGTTCTTGAGGAACAGCACCAACCATAATGTTATTAATTAGTGTAACAACTATTGTATTTATAATATTATAATGGTTTTTCATGAATCCAGACTTAACTTGATGCTAAACAGGTATTAAACCACTTCCATTGATGTTTCACGATAGAAGAGAAGGTCTCTAATGGAGTTTGGAAAAACATTGGCAATGACATTGTTAATGTTATACATAATTATTTGTCTTAAATTATTTAGTTTCATGCAGTTCTGGACAGATCATTTTTATATTTGTTCAAGATTCACGCGAATTGGGCTGACAGTGTTACGTAAGTTGGCGGACTTATGTTATGTCGATTATGTAGGAAGATAAAAATATTTGCTCGTGTCGTATTTTCAAAAATGTTTATATTATATATATAGCCCAAATCTGATACAGTCAAAAAAACATAGTAAAAAACTTTGAATAACGAAGGAAACGGAAGGGTGTTAATTAGTTGAAATACAAATCAATCAAAGCAAGAACTTTTGAATGAAATGGAACAAAGAATGAGGTATCCACTGAATAATAATTCTATGAACTAACTATTAACACTGGACAGAGTTTCCGCATATTAATAATTATTATCATAAAATTCCAAGAATATTTGTTTAATGAAAACGGTTAGTCCTGACACATTTGTACGCAGATATCATTTCCACATATAATGTTCGACAGTGTTAATTGGTATTAGTTTCACTATCTTCAAATTAAATTGTAACAGACCTAGCTTGCAACTTTAGGAGATTATAACTTATTTCCTACAAATACTCTATAATAGTTTTTTACATATTTTTACAGTGTGTTAATGTATAACACGCTCTTAAGAAATTGGGATCAGAACATTCCTCAAGATGATTTCCTACAAAAAACCATGGAATACACATCGAACATGACAAAGTCTAGTTGTTAATAACTAATTATGTGGGTTTATTATAAAACTAACTCCTTAATATTGAAAACAAACTGAGCAAAGGTTTTTAAGAAAGAAAGTTTTAATATTATTTACTTCTTTTATTAACTAATTTTTTTTATTGTGTTTTTATATTGATAATTATTTTGTTAGTTAAGCTTAAGGCAACAGTATAAATTTTATTTATTTAGGGAAATGAAATAAAATAATTAAGATTAAAGAATAGTATCTCTCAAATGAATTATTCAACTATTAAAGTACTAATAATTCACATCAGAACTCTTATTAAACTGATCACGTATATTTGGTGTTGTTGTAAGTCTGTAAGCCTACCGCTTTATTCAGCATGAGTTAACATCTGAGTAAAGATGTCCTTAATCTACCCGGGAATATTATGACCAATTTGGTCCTTATTGGAGAGAAGAGTAAGATTAGTTTTTCTATAAACTTATAACTCACATATAAATCCTCCTATTTAAAAAAAGAAAGAGATGACACTGATAGATGCGGAAAGGATACTGATAGATGAGGAAAGATAACATGATACATGTAACCTATAGATACTGATTAATTTCAACATATTAGGATTGATGAAAACTGAAAGCCCAATACTACTTATCAGCCATGGGTGCTATTTACCTACAAATGGATGTGTCGTCGAAGTGCCTAGAAAATCATCGAAATGTCTTCAGGTAAACTGTGTCCCCCACGCTAGTAAGAAATTAGCAACGGTTGCTTCATCAAGATGATCAAACATCCACGCCAGGTGATTGTAACAAAACAAAAAAAACATCTTTGTTATTAGAACAAATGGTAATCGTTTAGTGCGTTTATAATATATCCAATTATAATGCTGAAAAGTGTATTAACTTTTTAGTTTTTTAAGTATATGTTACTTTGTATAAAAGGAAAGATAAAAAATAACTTTCGGAACTTATTTAAGCCCTGAAGCTTTGGCAAAGAAGTTTAGAAACATTTTCTAGAGAGTTACAAAATGTTATGGATACTTTACTTAACAAGAAAACTTAGATTATCAAAGAATATTTGAATGTATGTAATATCTCCTATTTATTCGTTACATTTATTAATTTAATACGAAATACAGAGTCTGCAAGCGTTGTCCTAGTAAGGTTTCCAGTAATGGTTGGTTTGTATTAGAAATAAATTTACAAAAATTTAGATTTTTATATGTATTTAAACACGTATCTAAAACATTATTGTGTTTTATAAAGCTATAATAATTGTTATGGATGTATCAGAGCTTGTTTCACTACTATAACTCCACCACGTACTATTATTAAATTCGTCTTATAAATTACCGACAACACCACACCCAGAAAATCAGTTAGACCTATACTTATTTGTGTACTGCTGTACACAGGGCTTTTGTTATTATTGTACTCGTAGTACACTATCCTAAAAATACAGAAGATCTGATAAAACCCTTTCAAATAAATCGCTATGAGTTTGCCCCATTGATAGAACACATACAAAAGGACTCAATACGAGTTTTATGAGCAGATCTAGGACTTTGCAGAAGTTGACTATAAGTCGGCTCCAAGGAATCAGTTGCATTAGGTTTTCCTATGGGTTTTACTGATGATTCCAACTTCAAATTTTAAATGCCTTCCTTCCGAGAGCTAAAAGTACCTAAGTGAAATATAAGATTAAAGTCTTTTGTGTCCAACTTACGCTACTTATACTTGTCTCGACTTGCCTGATTAAACACAACGCGCCCACCAAAAACCATGAACGATTACAAATATGAAATTTGGTTATATACGTTTTATAGTCGTGTTTCCCGTAGAGACAAAACTAAGGAATATATTTTTTTCTCCGGCATCAAATAATCATGCTCTAGCAGCCCTCTTAATTTCCGAAAATATCCCTTGAAGAAGTTACATTGCAGCCAAACACATATTATTAATCTCCAAAATAGTATATTATAAAAAATGTAATCAAGTTTTCTTTGCTAAAAATATTTAATGTATTACTGTACTGGTAAGTAACTTATTTTTTACATTTTTCACTATGTGTGGCTTGAAGCATAAAGTAAGCTTTATTCCTAACCAATCACTTCTTGATGTTAAATCCTTTTCTATAAATCACTGTTTGGAGCACAGAGTTTATCTAGGCAATCAAATTAAAAGTTTTAGTAAAAACACGACTTTTAACTTAAAAATTTTAGCAGATGCTAAATCATGTATGAGTATAATTTCAGATATCAAAGACATAAATTACCTATCATATTTTGCTATTGTATTGAAAGACTGCTGTCCCCGTATGGTGCCAGAAACATTCCTGTACTGAACCAACAAACTGTAAATTTACAATGACAATAACAGATGTGGGATTTTCAGACAAAAACAATCGGTTATATATAGTATATTCATAATGATATAATATATAATTATAAATATATAGTATAATATCATATATAATTAATGTATTTATAAAATACAATATATTTACGTCGACTCGGAGCAATCAAAGCAAAACTTTACCATGACGTTAGAAAATATCTGAAGCTGTTAGTTGATAAACACTTTATTAATATGTGTACCTAAAACATGGCCTACTTCCCGTTTCAGAAATCTTATGGAGCCCCCAATATTTTGTTAGATTACAAAGTACGGTAATTTCGAAAATCAAGTTTAATAGTTTCAACAGTTTAATTGATACCTGAAATTTTTTGGAGCAAAAATAATGGAAAAACAATTAGTTTACAAATGAACATAATCCCAGAAAATTAATTAATATACAGGGAATAAAAGTTATATTTGTTAGCCACATGAGAACTATTAATGAGGTGAGTGCATTTCCCTTTTTAGTGCATATTCTTTCGAGTTCACTCAGTATAAGACAACCTGATAAAAGTCCAAATCGATAGCCAGGAACAGGGCGGTAAGGCCACTCACAGCTCGAGATGTTGCACTCAAGTGGCGTAATGACGCACGACCATATCCAATTTTAGATTTTCTATTCTTTCATGCTAGTAAGAAATTTTGGATGAAGTCACGGTTGTAGTTGGATCCTTTATGTTTGGTGAGGACAATTTCTCGAATTTTACCTACTTTTGTTGCTTTTTAAAATATTTGATGTAGACGTCCATCTTCATTTGAAAATAACAGAAAAGTAAATAAAAATAAAAACATAACATAATTCTGCCATTCCATGTTTTGCTTTCCACAAGATAAAAGTTCAGATTATCAATCAAGATTTTAAATATTAACACTGAGTTTGGAAATCCCAATGAAGAAATCACATTATATTTAAATATAAATAAATTATAAGCACAGTTTATTATTTTCTGAAACTTATGATTTTTCTAAGAACATGTTTCTTAGTTTTGCTTTGCATAACGTCCATAATCCGTGAACAAACTACACATTTGATTAAACCCAGGTTGTAGTTAAGATTGAAAAACTTCAAATAACAAATTTAAATACTTTAGAGAAGATAAAGTTGAAAGGATCATACAGGAGTTTTGAACAATAAGCCATTCGTTATGTATGTTATGAAAAAATGGTATGCTACCTTTCTGGTGATTGAAATAATTGGACAAGAAAAATCTACTTGGGACCATTTTCATTCACTTTCCCCAAAGAGTAAAAATCAAAGCTTCTATTAAAACGAAACATGATGTGAAGGGGATACTTGTACTATTTTACTGGTGGTACATTAGCACTCTTCGCTAAACACAACTTATAAAAGTCATGACTTTATCGATGAGTACGCTTTCATTCCTCACCCTCACTTTTATATTGTTTTTAGATCCTGTTCTTTTAATTGTTTTTAGATCTCCAACTAAGCACTTATATTTTTTTCTAGTTGAAAGGTCAAAACTCTAACTATCTATTTTTTTCAAAATACTGAACTCTAATATATATACAGCCGCATGTGTAACTCACTCACGTATACAAATTCTAAGGTACTTCTAGAAGTGCTGGAAACACGAAATTTGGCACGTAGTTGGCTTTTGCCGTGAAAACCACCGGGAAAAGTCTGAAAACGGAATTTTTTTGTTTTAAAACCCCTCAAAATGAGTCGAAAACACGTTAAAATTGACCAATAGTTAGGGACAGAGATGGTAGTAAGGGATGGAGCACACCGAGCTCTGTACGGTACTCAACAGAGGCAAAATAGGCAGATTATGAACAGTAAAACGTTTTATATTATTTCACCTCTCTTTGATTCTTTTCATTTCTTGGTGGTTATTCTATCCTACGTTGATAACTATCGCGATTGGGTCTTTTATTCTACTTTGAACGGTTTAGTCGCAGTCAGCCAACATCAGATTGGCAGATAGGGACATAGTTAACATCGCCTTTGGTTTAAATTGTCTGACATTTTTACTGGTTTCAGATTCAATCTCTTCTTAAGTTGACAGTTAATATCCTGGTCTCCCTATTCATATACGATTTTTCCTTTCCTTTCCGATTTCTTTTCTCACTTTTTACAAACACTACAGTTCCTCTTCATTTTTGTCTTACTAGTTTAAGTTTATTTTAGAGTAGCGAGCTCTGTACGGTACGTAACAAGGCAAGATAGGCAGGCTCTTGTTAGGAAAACCTTTATGATTATTTCATATGTTTTGATTCGTTTATTTATTGGTTTTTATTCTATACCTAAGTTGATAGTAATCACGATTAGGTTTTATCCTACCTTGAAACGGTTCAGTTTGCAAAAGGTGGGTGCCAGCAACATTAGTAGATAGGGAAAGAGTGAAACATCGTTTTTTGTTTAAATTTTCTCGCTTTCTTATTGGTTTCAGATTTAATCTCTTTTCCACTTGACAGTAACCTCTTGGTTTACCTATTCATATACGAATTTGCTCTCCTTTCCGGTTTTCTTTTCTCGCTTTTTACAAACTCTACAGTTCCTTTTTATATTTTGTATTACAGTTTATTTAACATAACAATGTCTTTCTCTTGTGTTGTGAAGGGCTCCTTCCATCAGGGAGACGAACAGTTATTTCCTACGAGCAAAAACGCTCAGTGCACTTCGAATTCTGCTTGTGCCCTTGTAATGGAAGGCGCTTGGTTTTGAGTTTTCTTCAACGGCCATCGATACGATTCTCATCGCTGGTGACTGTATTTACAGAACATTAAGAGATCAGAATCGTATGGGTGGAAATCGGTACTTGTGCACTGATGGAACTTCCAGCCGAATTCTCCATCCAGGGCCAAACCGTAGCCGTTGAAGAAAATGTATTTGTGCACGATGCCTTATATCCTGTGACAGAGGAGGATATAAGCGAAAGTGTTTTATCTCTCTGTCCAATGTTTTAGAATCTCTGATGGCCGTGGAAAGTCAAAACATTGGATTTTTGTTTACTGGACAAACAGTGACAGTTGCTTTTTGGCGCTCTCAGGAACAACTGTACCTATTTGATCCACATCCAGTAAACGAAAATCGAACACATGATTTGGAAAATGATATCAACAACCTGGCACGGCTCTTTCAGTGTGATACTTTTCCTGCTTTGGCCCTCGTTGTTGTTGTCCAACGCTGCTCTTGATGGATCTGTAAGACAGTACTCTATTACTAGACTCACATTTAGATCATCAACATTCAGTGAAAATATAAAAAAACCTCAACAATGCACGAAACCGCTAACAATTCCGCAATAAAACCTAAAGATTTTGGAAAGACCCAAGAAAATAAAAACCTGGACGCCCGAAAATACTGAAAACTACTAGAGAAGAGCAAGTGAGAGAGGCGAAAAAGCGATACTCTCAGCAAAATCCTGAAACCAATCGTGACGCTGTTCGTCGTTATAAACCGAGAAACATCCCGAGGTTAACAGAGCCGCAGTTCGGCGCTACGAAGATCGACATGCCGGCGCAGGTCAGGACAGGGTTCAGGTATTTCGTCTGATGAAACCAAAGATCAGCGAATTTCGACATTTACCTAACTCACTTGCTCGAAACATTGTTGCACAAGGGCCTATGGCACACTGGAGCGGAAAGTTGTTATGCGACATAAATGCATACAAATTGAAAAAAACCTGCCTTTTTGAAGATGATATATTTGTATGTTCACACTGCGAAGCACGTCTGTTCGAGGAAGAAAAGGATAGGAAAAAAATGGTGTTGTGGTGAAGGTGCGTACAACGTAAACACGTTTGCCCCCTCTCAGTGCACCATTTTATTCAAATCGACATTTCCTCAATAGAGCGCGCGCCTACAAACGACCTATTTTCTTTTTGCGCCCTCGAAATTTCTGGTGGGTATCGGCACCCTAGTGGACTTTCTTTCTTCAAGATCGAAGGAAGAATGTACCATCAGGTGTACAGTTTGGACGCTCCCGGCCAACGGTTTGCTACTAAGGTGGGAGACGTCCAATTTGTTAACCGGTGCCGCCTATACATTGACGACGGCGAAGAGCGCAGGAACATTGCCATGGGTAGATCACTTGATGTTGGAACTATTGACACCATTGCCAATTACTTGGATTCGATCAATCCTTTCATCGGTGATTTCCGGCGATTAGGTAATGAGCCAATCGGTAAACGCTCATTTGGAGTTCCAGGTAACAAGTCGAGCTACTCATGGTAATGTTCTTGGCGACAGGAATAGGGGTGTTTGAGGTGCACGCTGTTCTCAGCACTGACGAAGCAGTGACCGAACCACGACGACTCACCGTCTGGAAAGTGAAAGCTGGAAGGCCGTCAACGATTGATCTGTTCAGTCCTCTCATGGAGCCCTTCCAGTACCCACTGCTCTATCCACATGGCACTTTGGGTTGGCAAATTGGCCTTCTTGATAACAACGGGAAAAAGCTTTCGCAGTACAACTACACGCGTTGTCTCTTGTTGTCCAGTCCTCGGTTTTCATATCTCGGCCGTCTCTCGCAGGCCTGGCAGGTCGAGATGTTTGCGAGATATGAAGAAGAGCGACTGCGGGTTTATTAAATTCTCACAGTCAAGGTCGTCAGTCCAAAATGCCATGCGGATAGGCCAACTAAACGAGATTCTGGAAGCTCAACGCAATGCTCCGGCAGGAATACAGGTTAGGGAAGACATCACACGTGATGAAACCGTACAAGGCGAGGGTGGCGCAAAGCCTGGAAAAATTTACCTTCCAAGTTCGTTTACCGGTGGGCCCAGATACATGAAGATTCATTACGAGAATGCAATGGCTCTCGTAACACGTCTGGGCTCACCGACGTATTTTCTCACATTCACTTACAGCGCGACTTGGGAGGAAAATAAGAGAGCCTGTCCCCACGGCAGTGGTCGCAGTGACCCAAGCACAGCCTGCAGAGTCTTCCAGATCAAACTCCTCGAGCTTCTGCGGGATCTGCGCAGCGGAGCGATGTTTGGCCGAACGATCTATATCGTCTACGTCATCGAGATGCAAATGAGGGGCCTTCCCCACGCCCACATTGTATTCAAGATTGACGGAGACGGTCCCGTTCAGGCACCCGAAATCGATTCCGTTATTCGCGCAGACATTCCCTCGGTTGAAGAAGCCGGTGGGAGACTCAGGAAGTTGGTGCTGCAACACATGATTCACGGCCCTTGTGGTACAGAATATCGCACCGACTTCCCCTGCTGGGATTCCACGAAAGGTCACTGCACTAAACATTTCCCAAAGCCTTCCTGGCAGACCACACACGTTGACGACAGAGGCTACGTGCAATACAGACGGGATTATAAAAACATAGGTACTATTACATCTCGAAACAAATCGATAACGGTCCATGACGGTTGGGTGGTACCGTATAATGCAGCTCTGTTGCTTAAATACGAGGCACATATTAACTTGGAGCTTGCGTCTACTCGTCGTGTCATCAAATACTTATTTAAATATCTGATGAAGGGTGGATCTCTTCAAAATGTCACCGTCACATCTTTGGGAAAACAAGAGGACGAGGTAGAACACTACGTAACGAAGAGAATGGTAGGTGCAAGCGATGCATGTTGGCGTCCTCTTAGACTTCCCAATCTCTAAATCTGAGCCCACAGTCGAGTGTCTACCGGTCCATCTTGAAGGGCGGCAACACGTCTTTTTCCGCCCCGGTGACCTTGCAGATGCGATTAGTAGAGCAAGCTCAAAGTTAATATTGTACTTCAATAGACCACTCAATTCAATCTTCAACTACCTAACGTACCTGTCTTTTTATGAAAATTTTATTATGCATACAAAACAACCTAGCAAGAATGAAGAAGTATACGTCTATCCAGACGGCAAGCACTTCGTCACAGCTCGCCAGCGTGGAGAGAAAGTATGTAGACTCTGTTGGATCTCCCCCAACCGTGGAGAGCTCTACTACTTACGTATGCTTCTGATGTCGATACCTTGTCGAGGCTACTCTGACCTCCTGTCACGCGGTGGTCCTGATTGTCGCACTTTCCAGGAGGTTTGTCGTCAGCTCGGCCTGGTAGAACACGAAGACGAGTACCGTGCTGCTATGCGCGAAGCCTCTGAATTCATGATTGCTACAAGGCTGCGTTCCTTCTTTGTGCTTCTTTGTAACATGGGTGCTCCTGCAGCTATTCTATGGGACGCATTCCGCGACCACCCTATGCGAGGACCACTTAGAAAGAAACCCTCTTGACCCAGAAAAAGCATATAAAACTGTCCTTGGTTGAAATTGACCGATGTCTACGACGACAGGGACTGTCTTTGGTGAATTGTGGTCTCCCCGACGTGGCAGGATGACACGACTGAATTGGGAAGGGAACTGTTGGAGTACGGCGAGAACCAACAGCAGGCCATTGTCGAGGAATGGGAACCCAAGCTCTCAGAAGATCAGAGACGCGTTTTACATCATGTTCATTCCCTTCTCGACAACCCCGGCGACCGCCAATCCTCGAGGGCCATCTTCCTTGACGGTCCTGGGGGTTATGGCAAAACTTCCCTAATTCGTGTCATACTGGCACACGTGCGTAGTGGTCGGCAGGTTGCACTAGCCGTCGCCAGTTCGGGCATCGCTGCCGGGAATATGCCGGGTGGCTCAACAGCCCATAGCATGTTTCGGCTTTCCGCTCGATCTTGGCGACGGAACTGGCGTGTGGAACATAACCAACGGGTCCCAGCGCGCGGAACTCATCAGAGAGCCGCACAGCTCATCGTCTTTGACGAGGCCCCAATGGCCCATCGCTACATCTTCGAGATCCTCGACACCGCTCGCTTCGAGATCTCATGAACCGCGATGAGCCATTCGGTGGGAAGATCTTTCTGTGCTCTGGTGACTTCCGGCAGATCGCGCCTGTCGTTGTAAAAGCGCGGACGGCAGCTGCCGTTGCGTGCGTTTCTCTTCGGGCCTCGCGACTGTGGCGACTGTTCCGCATCTTCTCTCTGACCACACCACATAGGACGAGCAGTTCCGTTGACTACTCCGACTTCCTTCTCTCGCAGTAGGCAACGGCACTGTTCCGTCCACAACTTTCGGGGAGGGCAAAGAGAGTGGCGCTCTTATTCCTCTGACCGGAGTAAATTTCGTTACTTCTTTACAAGCCCTAATCTCCAAAGTCTTTCCTGTTAAAGTCCTCCAGGATCCCGATCAGTGTGCTCGTCGCGCGATCCTCTCTACCATGAATGTGAACGTCAAGGAAATCAACGACATCATCCTGGACTCCGTTGATAGTCGCCTTCATGAGTTGAGAAGCGCCGATTCTGTGGACACTGAGAACGATGATCATCTTGGCATCGAAGTTAATCTGCTAAACCAGGCTACAGGCAAGGGTATTCCAGATCACGTGCTGCGACTCAAGATCGGTTCAGTGTGTCTCATCATGAGGAATCTTAACATCGCCGACGGACTCGTTAATGGCACTAAGGTCATTGTGACGGCTATAACCCACCGGTTGATTACCGTCAGACGCCCTCACGACGCGCAACCTATCGGCATTCCCAGAATAATCTTTAGGTTCGCGATCGTTGAAGGTTCGCCGTTACTTGTCCGGCGACGTCAGTTTCCTCTGATGCTGGCATACTCGATGACTGGTCACAAGAGCCAAGGTCAGACAATCGATCTTGTCGGAGTCGACCTTCGCACTGACTGTTTTACCCACGGCCAGTTGTACGTCCTGTTAAGTAGAGTTCGACGCCCAGAAGACATCGTTGTCCTTGTCCGTCCTGATAGGGTATGTGATGAAGTTGCCTACGCAAAGAACATCGTGTACGGCGAACTTCTTCAGTAAACCCGATTGACACTGGCAGTAGGCTAGGGGGACCTGCCCAAACAAAACTCCCCGTCGTGATTAACACTGGCAGTAGGCTAGGGGGCCTGCCAAAACAAAACTCCCCGTCGTGATTAACACTGGCAGTAGGCTAGGGGGCCTGCCTAAACAAAACTCCCCGTCGTGATTGACTAGGCAGTAGGCTAGGGGACCTGCCAGAACAAAACTCTCCGTTCTGATTGATAAGGCAGTAGGCTAGAGGGCCTGCCAAAACAAAACTCCTCGTCGTTGTAAATAAGTTTTTTGTAAATATATAAAACTACCCGTTCTGATTGATACGGCAGTAGGCAAGGGGATCTGCCAAAACAAAACTCCCCGTTCTGATTCCTAAGGCAGTAGGCTAGAGGGTCTGCCAAAACAAAAACTCCTCGTCGATGTAAATAGGTTTCCTGTAAATATGTAAATATATGGTCTCCATGTTTGCCGGCCTCCCCGTGGCGAGACTGGATATGTCATGCTTACATTTAAAGCATTGACAAACTAACGGGCAAACAACAGTTTTAAACAACAATAATTTATTACCAAACCATTTGTCACAACTAAATATGAATATTTGTACACGATATGAGTGGACATCATTAATCAACGCTATCTGTAATTCTGTTAATAGTATATGGCATATGGTCTCCGTGTTTGCCGGCCTCCCCGTGGCGAGACTGGATATGTCATGCTTACATTTCAAGCATTGACAAACTAACGGGCAAACAACAGTTTTATCGATTATAAGTTGCTAGCACATAATTTGACACAAGTACACTCGTATGTACCGCTAATTCTCTGAACTTGCACACGTTATGCGAGAACAATATTAATTAATGTGGTAATGATATATGGTCTCAATGAGACAGAATAAACCACGAAAAAATTGAAACCATTGGAGAACTAACACGCAATCAAAAGTATAATAACTTTTAATACCAATCAATACACAATTACAGACCAGTAAATATTTCTAATTGCAAACGAAATTGTTTCCACTAAGAGGTATCAACTTTAATCACCGAATAATAAATATTTTCTAAATATTTTGAAGTATTATCCGGACTCTCTGTATTGAGACCGGCTATACACTATTGTAAGAAGCATTGGACAACCACGGTGCAAAAAACAAAATTTTTGCCTCAAATTGCTATTTATCTTATTTATTTATTTGGTCTCCGTATTTGAGCATTGACAAACTAACAGGTAAAGAATCAGTTTTTATCAACTAAAAAGTTACTAGCAACTAATTTGACACAAGCATAATGTACCGCTAAATCTCCCAACTTGCACACGTGATGCGTAAAACATTATTAGTAAAACGGTTTGACCTGCTATCGGACCCGAAGTCCCTCAATTTACTCACGTAAAAATTAAAAGAATTTCGCACGTAATTGCGTTTCACTGCCTACTCAAGGGAGATACAGCAAAATATTATTTTAAACTTTAT
Organism: Homalodisca vitripennis; assembly: GCF_021130785.1. Classification (NCBI taxonomy): domain Eukaryota; kingdom Metazoa; phylum Arthropoda; class Insecta; order Hemiptera; family Cicadellidae; genus Homalodisca; species Homalodisca vitripennis. Next base: position 1,624 of record NW_025786184.1, on the reverse strand, counting down.
TGTAGACCACACTATACACTAAATATTGTTTGATAATGTGTTTCCCACGAGAAAGGACACAGTTAAAAGCTTTCACAAACTAACGGGTAAACAAAAGTTTCAACACCAATAAGTTTATTACCAAATCATTTGACACAAGTATACACAGAACTTAATATGCAAATTTGTAAACGATATGAAAGAACATCATTGAATAACGACGATAACTGTAATTCCGTTTAATAATATATGGTGTCCGTGTGTTTGAGGGCCTCGCCGTGGCGAGACTGGATACGTCATGATTGCATTTATAGCATTGAAAAACTAACGGACAAACAAGTTTTATTAACTATAAGTTATTATTAACTAATTTGACACAAATATACGTACCGCTAAATCTCCCAACTTGCACACGTGATGTGTAAACAATATTCAATAAGTTATTACCAAATCATTTGACACAAGTATATAAACAACAACTAAATTTTGTACACGATATGAGTGAACATCATTAACCAACGATTGCTGTAATTTTTGTTAATAATATATGGTCCTCAGTGTTTGCCGGCCTCCCCGTGGCGAGAGACTGGATACGTCGTGCTTACAATACATGACATACTAACGGGCAAACAACATTTTTATGAGCTAAAAGTTACTTGCAACTAATTTGACAGAAATATATGTAGCGATAAATCTCCCAACCTGCACACGTGATGCGTAAACATTATTACTAACGGTTTGAACCGCTATCGGACCCGAAATCTCAATTTTCACGTAAATTATTACCAAGAATTTCGAACGTAATCGCGTTTTACGTGCCTAAACAAGGTAGATACTGCAAAATACTACTTGAGTTTTTTGTAGACAACATTATACACTAAATAAATACTGTTTTAATAATGTGTTTTACCACGAGAAATGACACAGTAAGGTACACGTAAATGGAAAACATCAAGTCCGAATTGAACCACCAACCAAATCGCTCCTGTCCCCGAATTCCGCTTATCCCCGAAGTTAGCCAATACCCAAATGGGGGCCTGGGGGCGTAGCCCCCAGCGAGCCGAAGGCCGAGTTTCTTATAATACTATTTTTAAGCTTACTAGTGCACTCGGGGGGGTTTTATAAAAACCTTTTTCAAGTCAAAACCATTTACAGCGACGATGATAATCGTTTCCAGTAGATATATCCACCCACGAATCAGTAACGTGTTTTTGAATAAAATTACGTGTTTTCTGTTCGATATTATTTTTATTTTCCGCTGTAATCTAACTATCTATGCTTTGTATATTTGTAAATTGGCTGCTGGCCGTTGGAAAAATAAAATAAAATAAAATAAAATAAAATAAATAAAATAAAATAAACTCTTTAAGGAACAGGCCTCAACATTATCTTCTAGCTGTTCTGTACATATTTGTTTGTGAGATTTAACCCGTAATTAATTCATTTAGGTCGCAATCACGTATCTATCTCTTGTAAAACATTGGTAGTTATAAAAATGGAGGTTGTATTAGTGGATAATGCTATGAAATAAATTTTTGTTCTTCTCTTATGGGACCAAAGGCTGATTTTCACCTAGTTCTAAAAGGAACATGATTCACTGTCTTTCCGAAGTGACAAGATATTCAGGATAGGAGTTAGGGGTATC
>NW_025786183.1:0-18173 GCF_021130785.1 Homalodisca vitripennis | reverse complement strand
AAAGTGTTATAGAAATCTATATTTTTCCAATGCACTACTAAATGATTCGCTAGACAAGCGCAATTAGTGCGTAAGAAGTTAGACGATAGTAAGCGCTGCGATAGAGAGACTTTGCCACCATGGCAAATTGCCCAACTCACAATGAACCGTATACTTCATATTTACTATTGAGTATATAAATTTCGTATGGTCTTGCTCTGGATTAAATACATTTTAGGGGCGGAAGATTACTATAAGTGTCAATAGAGGTTTAACTTTTGAATGTATGAGATTTTTATTTTTATAAAATTTCCATTATCATATTTCAGGGAATCCATATTAAGTATTTCGAGAAATATTTTTCCAGTTTCTCTTAAAGGTAACTTTATCCTCGAAGTATATAGAAAATAATTTATTAAATTTAGCGGAATTAATTCAACTTAGGCCTCTTCTCAAGTATTGCAACAAGTACACACTAGTAATTTTTATTTTCATTTATATACATAAAAATGGGATGTAAATTGTAGAATTATATTCAGAGACAAAATGAATCGTTATAAAAAATAGCGAGTGCAATTATTGGTTTGGAAAAAAAACCCCCGGAATAAACTGCCGAACTTCTCTGTTTGTGTAACCCAGTTTTACCTCATTATGTAACTGTCTATCCTATACGTTTAAATTTACAACTATTGTATAAAGGCATAAAACTAGTAAGGTTATCCATACATTATATCAATTATTGTGTTTTGGTCCTACATTTTGGATACTTTGGACTTTTACAATCATCAATATTTGATTCTGTTGGTTACGTATACGTTTTCATTCTGTTTATTGCAGAATTACCAAGTTTATTATGATATCAAAGGGCATATTGTAAATCCCTAAGTTAATATTCAAGGAAAACAAGAATTAATTAGATCTGGCTGTGAAAACCTGAAAGCGGTATCGGACAAGACGAACAACGCCATTCAGCTATCGGTGATCGGGCTCTGTGGCGGAGATTGCTTTTCTCAGATATGTAATATCGGGTAATATTCCTCTCTTGTAGCATTAGATTTTCATTGCTTAGACAACACTATACAGTTGCCTCGTTTTCGACAATTTATATCTTGATCACAACAATACAGAAGCTGAGCTTACAGATTGAGGAACTCAATGTACTATAATACTGGAGTATCAAACCCATACAGGGTCATGAATTGCAGGGACTGCTATTTTCAATTGTTTGACATGGGGTGAGAAACAAATCAAACGTTTAAAAATGGAATTTACTCCATACGATGAATACTTAACAAACTGATGGTTGTTGGTGACAGAAATAAACGGACAACAAATAAAATTCATTTCACAAAAACATTTTAAGGTATATTCCAAAGTAATAAGGACGAAAATTATTTCTGATTAAATTGGTATTAAGCCAAGAATTCTTAAAAATTATTGTAATGAATAACTAGTAGTTGAACAATTCTTTAAAAAAAGTTCTGAAACCGGTTAAGATTTTAACTTATAGTATTAGAAAATGTTTTAAACAATTAAGCCTTTTGATTTCTTTACGATTCAGGCATCATGCTAAACTATGAAATCATTTTTGATCAAATAAAATTTCAAAAACATATTATATGTATATATAGCAATTATAAATGTTTTTAATTATGTGTTTTTCTTTAGCTTTGTAATGAGGTCAAACAAAACACGTTAAAACAAGTAAGAAATATTTAATTGATATGAAAAAAAATGCCTAGCAAGCCAAATAAAATATTATTAATTTATGCCAACTATTAATTTTATGCATCATGACTCTAAAAGAAGCAAGACAAAGAATCAATAGTGTAAAAATATGTAAAGGCTAGTGTAAAAGCAGCTATTACGGCTATACTTTTCCAGATATAAAGAGTAATGAAGCTTTTGTTTTCTAAAACATATTTACGCCCAAAGTGAGATTTACTGATTATCATCTTTCGCGAAATCTCTCCCGTACTCTTTTATTTCCAATTAGTTTTCTGCTCTTATTGCCAACTAACGCCGTAATCAATTTTGTTAAGTGCTTTGATAATTTATTGCATTATTAGAATTATGAACATGTTTTAAGGCATATTTGTAAAAGGTGTGATAATACCACTTCCATGGAAAGAACCGTAAAATATAATTTTTCTTTAATTAGTTTAATAATTAATACGTAATTGTTTTATTATCGTTCAAATCCTTGTATCTAACTAATAGGTATGATGTACATTGTATACTGCAATGTTATTTCGGTAGTTTTCCTAAACTAACAAACCACTTTCCATATTAACCAGGAATTATTAACTGGTAAACGAGATATTTAATCAATACAATTTTTTAAACACGAACACAGACCATTATCAAGATATTGTAATTTGCAAGAAACCTGTCTCAACATACGCTCAGCTGTTTCAATATGATGTCCTCAGATGTGCTACAAATGCTCATCTGTTTATGTAGTGAACTTCGACCAATCGCCGAAGGATTCTGCACTACACATTAACGCTCAGCTTCTCCACACAATGCTCAGCTGCAGTGAGATTATATATTACACACTATAAACACTAATTTGTGGTTCATTGTTAATACTAAATAATAAAACGTACCTACGTCTAATATATACATGGTTTTAATCTCATCTGGTTTAAGTTAGAATATCCCGATATTCTGTCCTATATTTCAGATAAATGTCATTAAATGTAGTCACTGTTTCTGTAGAAAATGTTTTTCTAAAAACAAATGAGAAAACTTTTAGATTCCAAAGTAAATTATTTATCCATGTGTACCCGAGGGTTGACTTAGTTAAAGTATCAGCTATGGAAGTACATTACTAATGAGCGATAAATATACTAAACGAATGTGTGTAAATCCGGTACTTTCAAAGAGACTTATTATTTACTATTATCTACTCCAAAAGACAAAAAGTAGTTATTTTTAAACATTAGTGCCTGTTTAGTAATAACAAATTGTATACTTCTGGGATATTTTCGGAAGAAATAAAGTGTGTTATGAAACCGGAGTAGTTAGTTTTGGAGTTGAGGGGAACCAATATATTCAATGAGAATTTCTTTACTCAACATGCAATTCTTAATAGAAACATATGTAACAAATTTAATATTAGGTTACTAATTATCATTAGTAACCGACCCCAATTGGTAAGGACAGACTGGTGTATATTGTACTATTCTGTGAGGATACGATCCTCAGACAACATAACACAGTGAATGGTAATTACCGGGTAATTGGTCCCTTGACACGTCCTATGATGTAATTAATTATCTGGTGGAACCTGGTCCTACTAAATTACTTTAGTCAGTATTTGGATACTTAATTGTCATGTATTAAAATATTGTAAGACACGTTTACTTTATGCTTTTGATATAAAATTACGTTAAATGTGGCACATGCGGAGCAATTAAACTGTGTAATATCAAGGACAAGGGTTTACGGTATCCAAAGATGTACAGACTTCTTGGAATACAGATACAGATACAGTGGAATGTTTTCTCATCGCTTGTACGATTAGACAAATGTATCTATGTAGTATTTCTATCAGACATTTTTTTCATACAACATTACCTTACAGAATTCTTCAGGATTTTTTCAAGACTTAAATATAAAATATGTACTGAATAATTTAAAATCTAGCCAATATAGGACATTAAGGATAAAATGGCACTGATTATATACATTTATCCTTAACTAATAATAACCAAGTGCGCGTTTATCAATAAATTGCAGTCAACTATCCAAATATTACCTATATAGAATATAAGAGATAAAATGACACGGATTACAGACATTTATCCATTACTAAGAATAATTAGAATAATTACATGCACGTGATTACTAATTTTCAGTAATCACCAATTACTAGTTTAGGTGTCAATGGGATATAATCATGCAATTCTCAACGCAATCATAAATATATTATAGAATTTCAGAAATTTGTGATCGTTATATTTTATAAACATTAATAACTCTAACGGTTCAGGGTTGAAATGTACCTTCTTCGTAAGGCGTAAGATGATTTATGCATAAATTAATACGACCTACAACTTGCGGCAATGGACTGTCACTAAAAAGTATGAAATAACAAAATTATCATACCCAATAACAGCTTGAAAGCTGAGCTTGAGGCTGAACTAGGAGGAAAGATACACAGGCGTTGCCACTGCACATGAACCGAAACCACAAACCACATTTCACACCCATTAATGGTTTACTAAAAAGGAAATCAATGTTGGCATTTCCTGTGGAATTGCTGCGTGTCATCTAAAACAATGAGACAGGAAGGCGATGGTCGGAAGGGGAAAAGGGATAAAGACTGCCTCTCATTTAACACCCAATGCGATAACTCTTATGTACAATTTTATGGTATTTGATGTGGTAGCTCTAGTACTTATCGTTCGTATATTCCTTGAAAAAATATAGTAAATTCCTGAATTACTTTAACACAATTTTGTTTTACTAAGCATCTGATATATAATAAATAATAAAGCATTACATTATTTTTATGTACATTTTTCTCACAAATGTTAATCGAAACATTTTGCCGATAATTCAACATATCTCTGCATAATATATATATATATATATATATATATATATATATATATATATATATGCGTAATAATGAGTTTTCAGATTTACACATCCAAAACCCTCAGATTTATAATTAGGTTAATTCTCTTGAAGGATAGGTTAACTGCTCTGGGAGGCTATTCCTGCTCTTCCTGCTTGTTACAAACTCATAATTCCATCTTAGAAAATATGCATATACCTTTCGCAAACCTGACGCAATATAGTTTATTTCCTTATTTTCCATTCTTGTTTGGTGATGTGTTCCTATTTACTTGGTATTCAACAGTCTCAATATTGACATCATATTATTGGATACAAATATAGAATATGAAAAAGCACAGTTCCTAACGTTAAAGAAATTCTTTAAAAAACATCCCCATTTATACTATTCTGAATTCGTTACTCACGTCTTCTGAAGTACAAATTATATGACACTTCCATTTCTACTTGCAGTAAACCATTGATCAAGAACTAAGTATTTAATATCTTCTCAAACTGGGTCATAAAAATATTTTTGAAGTACGAACTCAATGGCTTGATCTAGGTATGTATTGTGCAGGAAAGAAATATTACAGGTTGTTTTGGAGTAAGAAATCTTAATACTTTCAATGCTCCATGAAACATTTTCAGTTTAACCTACAATTTCATTAATCTCCAAGTTTTACATTGTTTTAATAATAATGGGTTATTCTTAAGATTTTCTTTATTATAGCCCTATGCTTGGGATGTTTTTATTACTGTAATCCTTCATAAACATGTATGATGAAGGATTTATTTAATTTAAACACAAATCTGGACCAATCTGAGTACTGGGCCCTACTTGGTATGGGACAGGAATAGGTCTTGGATAACAATTTGTATTCACAATTACACCTACTGCTGGTGTCCTACACAACAATTTCGGATGTTTTTCGGATTCATAGCGTTAAACCAAAAATTGGAATGTGGACTCTGTGGAATAACTGAGTACAATTCTAGAATGTCTTACCTGTTGCACCGAACTAAAGTGACTAAACAGGAAATAAAAAATCAAACAAAATGGTTTAACAGGCAAGAAAATTATATAGTAATGTTTTAAATGCCAAATCAGAGGGACCGACATGAAGTACCAAACTCAAAGTAAGATCCTCGTATAAGAATAATAAATAATAATATAAGAAATACTGCAGAATTAACAACTCAAGATACCTCAGTTAAGAAGTAATCAAATCAGACTACCAAATAGTTTTTATCCCTAACTTTTTTGACATTTATTTCTTACATATTACGTGGACATAACAAGGTATTACGTAGTAGTTTAACATGATTCTTCGGTAATATAGTATAATCAGTATTTAAGAAGGGATGCATTGGAGCGAAAAGTACTTTATCATGTTGTTAAAAATCAGGTGTAATTGAATGATAGGTCCTTTGGGCAACTGAGTGAACTAATTCAAAGTTTCTACGGATAATAATTGTTTTCTCGTCACGTAATACTTTTTTTATGTAGTAAGATTATGTTTTTCTTCTTTTAAAATGTCCTTCCTACTAGAGATTTTAGGCATCTTGATACAATTGTACGTACTTCAATTCCATATAATATAATCATATAATATAACAGAACATATTATGTTTCTGTACCTACTCTAAATGGAGATTTTCCAATTTTTAATATTTCATAGATAAATTTGAAGTAATCGTTACAGGTTGCAATGGCTAACTCATAACACTACCCTGCTAGTTGCTCATTAAAGTTCTCGTCAAACAAGAAATGGGTCTACTTAAGGCATATCTTAGCAAATTTCCTTATTACGTTGAACTTTTTCTGTTTTATTTAATGTTCCTTGTAAAGTTGACATTCTTTTTGAGGAGCGAATTGACATCATAGCTAAGCTTTGTCCAAACACATACATATAGTTCATTTAAGTTTTACACATATATATTCTCAAATTAAATATACATTGCTATGTGTGCAATAAATAGTATTTATATTTTTTATTTAGATGATATTTAGGTCCAAAATATTAATTCATGAGATTAATCCTAATAATATTGCTATAACAATTGTATTTTAGGACTATTTTCAATTCATGCATATACGTCTTATAACAATACATATTTCGATTTGATTTTGGTACGTATATCCATTTTGCCTTTTTTATGATAGTTTACATATCAAAGTATGAAATTTTCAATAATACTGTTGCTAACTTGGATCCAATTCTGATGTATTCAAACTTCTCAAGGGAACCACGTAACTTATGGCATGATCGAAATAATCTCGTCTTGCCATGTCAGAGGTTAAAAATTGACCGGAATTAAAGTCGCTAAAGATCCGATAATTAATCTCCTTACACACTTCCCCCCTCTACTTTGCAAGTTTCTAAACTTGGTGTGACAAGAACAGTTACCTGAAAGTTTGAGGCTAACAGACAGCGACGTTTCCTCCACTCCTACTCCTACTAACTGTATAGTCATAACTAACTAACCGTTTTTAATACATTAATACAGCGTGTTTAAGTTAAGTACATGAATACAATCACAAGAGCATTGCGTGAAAACAGTAAGCCAAATGAATAGTTATTTTCTCCAGTACGAACAGTTGAACCTTGATACTTTGTTTTGGTGCGATTGTACTTTTAAAAATGTATTTTACATTGTTTTTATATTTTCAGGCTGGAAAATACTTCCGTAATTTCTTTAAATATTTCCAGTAGAAGGTATCTGTTCTTGGTGATTTTACAATGACGCTGATTGATATTTCCACCTGACAAAGTTTGTGACAGTCAAAATCAATTATTTTCCCTTATATAATATGTGTAAAACAACCCCACGTGAATTAAATTGCAAGCCCAAATAATAATAAATTCAATAGGCAAACATTTAATTTTTTGTAGATATCTTGTAAAAACAAAATGGCATGGCAATTATATATATATATATATATATATATATATATATATATATATATATATATACAGAACAGACAACAGTATAATTTGCTATGAGGTTGCTATATAGCTACGCCAACATTCTAGTTTTGAAGCTTAAGGTTATTGATTAGGAGTAATAAAATAAATATGTGCAATTTTCCTATATATTTACAGTTTTAACGTATTTGGTGTTATTACGACGAGTATCGCCAAAATGGAGAATTAGATTAGATAAATATTAAAATTTGTACTTTTAACATGATTCTGGGCATTATCTAATGGTTACTATAATAAAACAAAAAAAACCTATCACATTTTGGAATATTGTTGAAACTTTAATAATTACAAGGAAATACTGAGAAGTAGTTCACAGTTTTGAAATTTGGAATTGTTACCGTACCAAGTAAGATTTAAACTAAATATAATTACAAATTACGCTTGGATGTTTCAAGGCACTGATAATGCAAGATACTGTTTTCTTAAAGAATGTAAAGGATCACTTGTTTTCTTTATTCGTTAACAATTCAAATTGAATCATTTGGCTATTTAAACGCAGGAAAGCTGCATGCATGTGGATTAAATATTTTATATTATAACAAATAACTAGCAAAGATTAAAAAATAACGTGTCAGAAAAAAAGTGTTTTGTTGTGTTCAACACCACTCATTTCAATAAGTGAAAAATACTTGATAAAATATATTATTATAGAAAAACAGGAATTGGTTATTCATATACACTATGTAAAATGTTAACAAGTACAAAACTTAGTAACCAAGCCAAACGAAACCCAAATGTTAATAAATGTTGTTATGTTTCTGCAAAATACATAGAGGTTCTGATTTAAATTCAGCGATACTCCCAATGTTTTTCTAACATACATAATTTGGTGACAGCTGTATCCATATCCGACAAGTCTCGTCCTGTTTTACAAGGTATTATTGCAATAAATGAAACAGCTGACTGATGTTTTGGTCGATTTTCGCAATAAAAACGCTGTACAGAGTGCTAATATAGTTAACTTTCCCTCCTGAAGTAGGAATTTCTATATTATTAAATTAATTTTTACACTATTACTGATGAGTTAATTTGAAAGAATAAAATGATTATATAGATACTGTACACGCTAAATACAAATATCCCTTCCAGCTCAGTCAAAAGAAAGATGGAAATAATATTTAAAGATTCTGTATAATATTTATTATCAAATAAGTATCATTACAGCTTACAGATTTTACTATAACAACTTGTTATCTGTGTAAAGACAAAATGAAAGGTAATGATTAGTGTAGTTTCGTTATTGCAAGCGATTTCATTTAAAAGGTTCTCATCACGATTAATTCTCAACTCTGGGTAAATCATCCCTCGGTTTCTCATGACTGATACAAATATGATGTCCTTTGGCAAAAATCAAAAGATTCAAAAACAAGAAAACTTTACCAAATTTTAAGAACAATAAGATACCTTCAAAAAAACTAGCTCAAGTATATATTATATAAATTAATTAAGTGTGTCTTATTATATAAAATTACGTATATAAATATACATAATAATCAAATGAAACCCTAATATTTTGGAACGACCACTTGCGTAAAATATTGTAACGTGTAATTTCATAACATTACCACACGTCAACCGCAAAGTAGCCAATAATTATAATGTAAGCTAATGTTAAACGTTTACATATCTTTGTTGACCTGGATGTTTAAGTTTGACATTATTAAATGTAACATTAAAAAATTTTTTTCAAAATATGGTTTGTGGGGTTAACAACCGGAGCAAATCCCTAATTTATAATTAAACGTTATTAATCGTAACGGGCATACTTCCCTCTTGGAACAAATATATGTTTATGAACTAGGTGAACTAGGGAATGGCAAATTAAAAATAGACTCTTTGTGTTTTTTCTAATAAAATGAAATAGTAAACTTGTTGTTATCTATTTGTGTACTTAGTGTTTCCTTGGTTGATATATATACATATATATATAAATATATATATATAAATATATATATATATATATATATAAATAAAAATATATATATAGAGTATATACGATTTTCAGTGTTTATCTGCTACTGATACCGATATCTAAGTGTTTTGTGGTCAGAACATTTTCGTGTTTCAGCACCATTAACTGTCTCACGCTATAATCTTTTCCTTGCCTGTTCAAAAACAATAACTTCCATTTATTTTAATCGCGTGAGCCGTGTAACTCGTAAATACAAGTTTAATTAATTTTAGCAAGTTACTTACTCGTTTAGATTGCGGATTACTTATGACCAGTTTTAAAAATATTATGAAATAAATTCATTCCCTTTTAAAACGATTATCGTGTTTTATTCAGAGTGGAACAGTTTAAAAGTTCGTTGTGTGTAATCGTTTGTTCACTTTTAAACTCAAGAAAAACCTTTTTTCCCACCCATGGGATCGGAAGTTACCACGTGGTATGTTAAGTAAATAGTACGTACATAACGAATTTAATGGCTAGGATTAGTTTTGATTAGTTTTATGAAAACCGTATGTAATTTGTAAAACTATTTATTGTTTTGTCTAAGGTTCTAATTGAATTTATATGCCATTATCTTTCAAAATTTATTTTTATCCAACACCAGGGAAACGAGATTTGTGATATTAAACATATTGCTTATCTGTCCTACTAGATAACCACATATACACTGGCAATGATAAATAATTTAGTTTTAGAAAGTTAAATGTTGGAAACTACTTTTTATGCAAAATAGTATGAAAATATAGTTTCAGGGCGAATTCACGATATATGTTTGTTTTTTCAAATTTCGTTTCTTACTTCTATTGATTTGTAAAGTACCCTCAAGGGGATGTTTCTTTGCCTGCTACTCATTGGTTACATTGAGATTATTAACCAATCACACAAAGCTATGAACTTTGTGGATGATTGACGTGAAATTATGTATTAAGATCTTAAGTTCCCACAGTAATTATGAGTATTACTTTGGGTGGTACAGTGATAACTTACTCATTGGGTTACTTGAAGCTAATTAAACTTTACTTAACACATGGAACTTTGACGATTGAGTGAAAAATTTTTTATTCCCCCAAATTTTATTTAAAGGTCTTAATGTTCCCACAGTAATTATGGTAATTACTTTGTGTGGGGAGTGATACTACTCATTGGTTACTTGTTAGCCTAAATACTTTACTTAACACATGAACTTTGATGATGAGTGAAATCAGTAATAAGGTCTTAAAGTTCACACAGTAATGTATGGTATTAGGTTGGTCGGAGCTGCTATAACTCATTGGTTACTGAAGCTAATTTAATCTTTACTGTAACACATGAACTTTAGACGAATTGAGTGAAAATCATTAATAGAGGTCTTAAGTTCCCACATTAATTATGGTATCTACGTTGGTGGAGTGCTACTACATCATTGGTTACTTGAAGCTAATTGACATTACCTAAACACATGAAATTTGTGTTGAGGTGAAGAAAAATTATTATTAAGAGTCTTTAGTTTTCACAGTAATTATGGTAATTACGTTGAGTGGTTGAGGGAGTGCTACTACTCATTGGTTAATGAAGTATGGGGACATTACTTATTACTTATCACATTGAATTTTGTTTGAGTGAGTGGAAATATTAATTAGGGTAAAAAAAAAGTAAAAAGACTTGTCTTATTTTACCAGAGGAAGTTAGAGATAAGAAGCCCCTCTCTAAACACTTACCCTGAGGACCATCGGCTTAAAGGTGACTTCCGAACCACCACAATGGTCCGGGCAGGCGGGCGCTTGCAAGGACAGGATCGATCAGCGGCCACGCTCGACAATGGGCCAAGGTTGACACAGCCTATTATAAATTATTACGTTGGCGGACTTTTTCGGCAACTAATTATTGCTACTTGAAACGTCACACAACACAATTGAACTCCACCCATGCTGAATTGAGTAAAATCGTCCTCAACGTCCAATTGTTTCTGCACAGTAATTTATAATATTACTTTTTTTAGCGAATTACTTAATACTACTCATTGTTTATTTGAGACAAATTAAACTTCACTTGCTTAAATAAAGTGAAGCTTATTTGTAAGAGTCAGAGTTTGCCACAGTTTATTTATACAGTTTTGTAGTATCAGGTTTTTATTGGGTAGGCTGCATATGTTCGATGGACTGTGCGCGATTACTTATTTTTTAATAGAGACTTAGATTTTTTTTAATTGTGAGTTTAACTCCAGTTCACCTTCCACTTGTTGGAGCATCTGAAATCTTACGCTGTCACAGATGCACTGTACCAGGGTAAGACTTGCATGTACAAAGAATATATTTTACTCTTTTATGTAAATAAAAAAAAGATGAATAAAATTCTTTGCATTAATGTAGATTATTGTTATATAGAACATATCGAAATTAGTATATTTATTTTAAAGTATAAAGAGTACACCCTTCTTCGATAAACATCCTTTACTGATAAACTGAAAGAAACTAGTATCAAAAGTTATCTAGATAATAATTTACAAACTCAATTTAATAACAGCTATCCAAAGCCAGCAGAGCGGAAAAACGTGAGCTTTGAGGCCGCGTGTAATTACCTCTATCAGATTGGAGAAGAGTCTTGGGAGTTTTTCATCACGGAACTGATTTAAGCTCCACCCTTAGCTTGTTTCTGAAAACTATATTTCAGAAGATTTATTTATGAAGACGAAGTGAACCTCTTATTTTCAATTTTCTTTAAATAGTTATATGTGAAAATTAGTTTGGTAAAGTTTTTATCATTATAATGCGTAATTTTTAGTATAACTTTTAATTAGAATTAATTAAATTCTTACCATATCTCAATTTGGACAGGTAGCTCTCCGATAATGAATCAAGAACAATCAAACAGAGCTGAACTTAGAGTAGTTGTGAGAGTGTTAGTATTTATAAAACATATCTACTACAGTTGGTTTAGATATTTCGGTTATTCAACCTATAAAATTCTAAACAGAGCAAAGAACAAAAAATATTTTTATAAGAATATTCAGAACAAAATATAACCAAGTAGAGACAATATACATTTTTCTAACGAGTAATTTAAGGGTACAGGCAAAATGAACACACGGAAAACGTACTTGGGGTGCTGAAAAATCTTGAAACAGTTTAATATTCTCTGTACTCGTTAACGTAAAAACAAGACTTTGTACAGTGACATAAGGTATAAAATTGAACTTTTGGTACAATCAGTAGCACTTTACCACCTAGGGTGATGGCCCGTAAGGAGCCAGTGGAAAATCTTAAAAGTAAGCATAAGTTTGATGTGCATACAACATTTTACAAGGGCGCTTAGTTAGTATAAAATTAATTTTCGGCCCATATTAGACTTTAAAAGGTTCAATCCTATAACAAAATGGGCGCTCGAAAATGTTTCCCAATACCTGATCCTAAGTGCAAGTATCCAGATATGACTTGAAATTTTATTTGTAACCTTGTACAGTCAGATGAAGCTACAAAAGCGTAATACATAAAAATACATACGTGACAATGGGAATATTTATAAATTGTATAATTTACTTCGAAAATATTTGATAAATCACAGTATGAATATGTATAACTAATTTTATTTATTAAAGTAGTTCTCCCAACAACCAATTATTTTTTTTGCTTGGTCACCTCCGATATAAATTCATCACCCTAAAATGTGTCCTGACTACTCACCCCTCTAATATGTGAAAAAAAAAAACCTTTGAGAAGAGGACTTATTAGTGGGTTTCTTGATCTGTGACGTGGTAAACTGCATACAAAGAGGCATGTAATTTTTATAATAAAAAAACAAGGTTGGATTACATACCATATAAATTTACCACCTTCTCATTCCACATTTCAGCCAAAGAATGCAAGCGGTTGTGGACGTGTCCATTTGTGGGCCTCTACAAGCACCATAAGAGCTATTAAGCATTAAAATGAATTTATTTTGAGAAAATAAGACGGAAGCGCAAACTAATCCTTTTTAAGCGTAATCACTTCATTAAACAATTGGCTGTTGCAATTTTGTAAAAGAAGAATACTGAATCGTTTAAAAAGCAACTGAGAGATTTTATTGTAGTTTCAATGATAAACATAGCACCACATGTACTTATAATGACTCGGGATGAAGGCACACTTCCAACTCGTTTGTCCAGTTGTTTTTCGCACTGACGCCATGCACCTTAAGGATTTTCATTAAGCTTACCATGTTAAGTGTAAGAAAGGACATGTAGTCCTACTTCGCTGGAAAAAAATAAAGAGAATTTTCATTTCATTTCATTGAGCCCTGCAGACCCTTTGATTTGTCAGTTTAAGATCGTTTAATCGTCCCCTTTAAAAATTCAAATAGCCTGCTCTGCTCGTTGGGTCAGTAAATTCTAAATATTTCCCACAAGTTTTAACAAATTATATAAAAAGCTAATTATTAATTTACAGTAAGCCAATATATGTGATACCAGTTTCTAAGCGTATTATGTATGTCTACATACATACTGCATAAGGATTATGGTGGTGGCTTTGAAAAGGTATTATATAAGGAAAACCTTATAAACTTATAACCTATGAGAATGAAAAATAAGGAAAAACGAGAAGGAGGAAACTGACGCAATGGAATTATCAAGAGTTGCAAAACGAGAGTAATAAATGTGTTTAATTACAAATAGATAAAACCAACTAATAGAGAGTTTCTCTTGTGTTCAAGATGCTTGCAATGGGAACATGAAGGACATGCACTGGTTGTGGAAAAAACAGCACATTCTAACTTTTCTGTTGATAATTGTAAGTGTAGTCCTATAAACTATACAAGTAAACACTTTTTACTGATTCAATGTTTAATAATCTAAAAATTGTCATTAATTTTGATTTCGAATAACATTTCGTCCCATACAAATTACAAACCACCATGGAAAGAGATTGGCTTCGGATTTTTATTGCGGCTTTATTTCTTATTAAGCCGCAAGTTATTGATGTAGTTTGATTTGGAAGAACAATGAAGGAAAACTTTGATTCAAGATTTAAAACAAGAAAACTATTGAAAGTTGAAAGTAAAATAAAGAAGGTTAAAAACCCATTCGTGATGAATAAATTACTATAATTTTTGGATACAGAAACTGGATATTTTCCATTCTTTCGTGTAAGAACAGGTGCAATTGCATAACACTTAATGTATAAATGCTTGATGATATTATACATTTACTCTAGTTATTCATTGTTATTTTATGAACTCAAAACGTTAGTTTTTTTTATTAAATATATTTACACCATTCTACAATTTTTAATATACATTTTAGAAGTTGGTTCGGGTGTGAAACACTCAAAAAAATGTTCTCAGATGTAGTGGAACATGACTACTTTTTAAATTTGGTACATGTTTACATTCTTTTCCCTGGTGAGGCACCAAACTTTACATTTTCTTGAGGGGCTGGCTTTTGGTGGTTTGGAGGTATCTTTTCAAATAAAATGCCCAAAACCTTTCCTGAAGGCGCGAGTGGTGATTCCTCACAAACCGGGAACCCCTACAAAGTGTTACTGAGCCCAAAACAGGTTTCGTCACAGATGTGATTGAAACAATCTGATTCAGTGCAGTTTTCTCTTAACTACCTCGAAATGAGTGGTATTTATTCCATCATTGCCGGTTTAGAAAAACGCATTGTACTAACAGTAATTTGGTTCCAAACCTTCACGCATAAAATCACAAGGCCTCGCCGGTGGGGTTATCGTACTTTCATTATACTGCTGTAATCGTTTGTTACCATCAGACATTAAATTATTTTCATGTATCATGTATCTTGTTTCACTGTACATTTCATCATCACCACTTCATCTAAAGACTTTAACACACGTAAGCCGCAAAATCATCGAATTACGAACACATCATTCGGTCGCGAGACGCATCTAGCTGTTTACAAACGAAATGAAAGCTGTGTTGCCCAAGATGATTTGAGGCAATATCAGATTGATTTTCATCAAACGAAGAGAAGAAAAAAATTAGTAACATATTGAGAACAAAATATGCAGCAAATGTGAATGCCTATGCGATCTAGCGGCAATATATTCAATACGTCGTGTCGTGTCTAGCGGACGGGCGCGGCCCGGTCTTTTAGTCGTTGCGCCGGCGGCCGAACGGGGAAGGACGGAAACTGCCCCGTCCAATGTCTTGAATGGTTTAAAATGTTTTTAATGTTGATGGATCAAAATAGAAAATAAATTTACTTACGCATCATAATTTTCTACTTTCTAGGAAAAGTGGAACAAATTTGGTCACTCTAATCGCCCCTTATCATTTAACATACATTTCCTACAATTCAGCAAAATTGTATTATTTATATTTAACACATTTATATAAATTGTTTTTATTATTATTGTTTTTAAGAGTAACACACTGAACCACATTTCCTTTAGTGTAAATCCCTTTACAACATCATTATTTAACCACTATTATATTCAGCAACATATGAACTATTGTATATTATTATTTAACATTTGTAACATATTACAAATTGTACATTTGAAAATTATTTTGTTTTGAGAAATTGTTATATAATTTCTCATTTATACCCATAAACTCCCACGTGCTTCACAATGAGTGTTTCGCTTTGAATCTCTCAGGCAAACAGCGATAAATTTAATTCAGATTACTGGTTCCTGTGATTTCAGCCAGCCTTTAATTACTTTTGGCTTACCTAAGCCTTACACAAACCACAGTATATACTGCAACTATGCATAATGTAGATATAATAATGCAGATTATTTCTAAATATAATTAGAACTCAACTAACGAAATGTTAGGTATATTTTTAATTTCAATGAAATTCAGAATTTATTTAATATTGAATTTTTGTATAATATTATAATATTAATATTGTAATTTATATATAATTAATACAATCATATTTAAGGAGTGCACATTTTATGACTATAACAGGGAAGAACGCTTTAATATTTGCAACAATAAATTATAAATTCGTTTTATTGTAATTATTAGATAATTTCCAATTGATTTGAAATTCAAAACGTCTTAATGGCTCTCTTTGTTAGTTATATAATTTATTGGAGTCCGAAACTCACATTATTAAAATTGTGTCATATATTTCAGTTTAAGGTATCGATTCTCTTAGGGAATGAAGAATGGATATACAAGCCTCTTATAAAAGCTGTTATTCGGTAAAAGTAAAGAACCGAGGTATGTTAGAGACAGATCTACCCCTACCACCACATTCTGAGAATATAGTTTGCAAATCGGCTTATCTACTTGGAGACTTCTAAGAAAATTATTACACCACTTTTATTCTGCTAAAAATTTTTAAGACAGTACGAATAATACAGAAATTATTAATAAACGTTGATTCAAAATTAAAATGTTTATAAGTAGGATAAATTGTAAACGTCAGGTCTAAGTGGATTACATATTAGGATAAAAAGATTGTTCTCAAATGATGTTAAATTTAATCCATAATTTATACATTTCTTTATAGTTTTCATAAATCCATAAATATCTAGCAATTCCTTATTTTCTACTGTAATTGAATTACTAGAATTCTTTTTTTGCGTATTTATGTACAAGACCTTGACACTACTCAAATGGTTGGGATCAAGTTTCATTCTCTCACGTTAGGTTTTCGGCACCTTAATGATTTGATTGAGTACGCAGACCCTGAAGCTTAAATGATGAATATGATGTTTATTTAAAAAAAATATGTGCAAGGACATAAGCTGGAATTGGGTTTACACCCATGATTCTTTAATATGACAGTCACAGACAATCCAGGCATAGACATGGACTATGCTGTGCTGAGGTTAGTATTCCAGCCTAGTAGGTTAGTAAATCGTAGTTTATATCCCTTAAACCTTAAGATGGGCGCTGCTAACGGTTTTTCCGGTGACAATAATGCGTTTTTTGTTGTATCAGCTGGACTAAATCCCTACTACTGGTAATATAAAAACATAACTGCCACCATTAATGTGAAACATAATATGTAAGATTATACGAGGAGTTATAAAAACAAAAGGAATACTAATACGGTTGAATAATTAAGAAATTGAACTTAATTATGTGCTTGATGAACAAGCTGCTATAGAGAGAATTCTTATTATATATGCCGGTTTTGTATTGACTAACACATTTGTACCCTATCTTTAGTCGAACGATTATAACATAAAACAATCTCCTGTCTCTCTAAAGCAAGGCTTTAAAAATGTACATTGTCATTACAAACTTTAAAAATAAACATTAAAAAAAATACCCATCTAGTGGCATTTCAGTGTTAAATCTACATATATTGTGTTTAATTTCGGTTTAATTCTATTTTAAAATCTTGAAAAATAATGTTAACGAATATTTCACTTTAGCATCGTGGAACTATACGCATGTACTTTTAATACGTTTATTTGACGATAGGGTTCATTTTTTTACCTAAATAAAAATAGCCACTATTTCAATAATGTGGTTTTAAAATTATATCTGTTGGTGGATATAATACTTTCTATATACATTATAACTATTAACACAAAGTGTTCTGATACTTTTATAGTGAGCGTTATAGTAGCTTTATACATCCCTCACACAGAAGGGATGTAAGTCGATAAACTGAGAAGCTACACATATCAGTGTAAGGATAGGACGGGTAGCGATTAGCAGAGGAATGTAGGCTAAGTGTGAGGACAGTAGTAGATTGAACGATTACAAGTACATAGCTGGAACTGTGTTTAAGACAGCTGGAA
>NW_025786182.1:0-8995 GCF_021130785.1 Homalodisca vitripennis | reverse complement strand
GGTTTGGGTATTAGTATTTTGTACATTTCCATCGTGATGTTTCAAAAGGGTATAAAGCAAAGTTTTCGTACTATCTATCCTCTTCGTCAGTGTGGGTTACTTATAATTTTAAAAAAATAAAGGACAATACCATCTGACAAAGGGAAAAAAGGTGATAGCATACTCTTACAGAGACCATGACCGACTATGGCCCTTAGGAAAAAACCAGTAGAGCCGGAACCTCTTGCCTCTACTGCTTTTCCCTTCCAAACCGTCGACTACCAGCGCCATTGTTTCAGCTAACAACGCGACACCCGAATAAAGAGGCGACATTGATTTCCTTGTTAGTATTCCCACTTTCACCTGTGTTGGGCGGGACTAATGGCGTGCTCTTGATTTCTTATACTCCGTAACATGGGATTGTGCCTTTTGAATTCTCGTACTTTGCATCTTGGGAAGTTACGATGGATGGAATAGACTCCAAGCAGCTTTCGAATATGATTGAAACCTTTTATTCATCTACTGATCTTCTTTTTGTATGTAATAAAACACCCAAATCATCCATGACAAGAAGAAAATGTAAAGTCATCGGAACGCTGTGCGGTGGGTTTTGTAACATTTAACAATAGCAAAATGTCCAAACTACTGTTATCCGTTCATAACAATACTCTGACATAATTATATTTGAAACAAAATAATTTAAAAATGTTTACTTACCTGTATCCACAAAGGGACTAAAGCTTAAATTTTAAATTTACTACCTTGAGGAAAGTTCTTTGGATAACAACGCTTTGAGGGCATATAACAAAGCAAATATTTGAAGCAATTTTTCCAGTAAACACTGTAATTTGAAATAATTAAACTGAATACAAATTGTTTTACACACCAAAGCTCCATTAGGTTTCTTGTCGGACTCAAAGGGAACGGGTTCACAGTTTATGATACTAGCAGTGTGGTGCTTTTACTGGCTGTGTTGTCTGGTTTGTATAATCTTCTTCTACAACAATCAATAATGTTAAAATTAGGATTAATACCAAAGTTTATTAATAACCACTGATTAATTATGAAATAGAGTATTGAGGAATAATTTAACTTTACATTGCAGTTGTATGAACTCTTGGTATGAACTTTACTGGCTTTATAACCTTTATATCGTTTTTTGGCTGCGGGAAACGCTTGTATTAAAATTTTAAAATGAAGGCAAACTTGTACATTCCTAGTATGCTACATTCAATTGGTATTCGTATTAGTGGATTTTATTATACCAGGACAATAGTTCTAAAATTAGCATTATTATTTATTTCAATTTGTATCAAAATGTAGGGACTAATTTTTATCAATGTGAAATACTTCAGGTATATTAGTGGTAACAAATTAAACTTAAAAAAAAGTATAGCTATTGTTATTTTACATAGGGAAAACACTACACTAATTACGATAGGAGGAAAGGAAACGTAGATTAAAAATACTATAAAAATCTTTTTGGTCGAATTAGAAGTGTAAATTATGCTAGTTTTTATAGGTGAAATATACGAAGTGTATCAAGGATTTTGTGGTGAATATCTCGAGCCAAGGCTGTGTCAGCCTCTTCAATGTCCTGACTCGACCCCTAAACAAGTCTCACGTATAAGATAGAAATCGTTCTTCCAGAGTGGTGGAATCGCTTCAAGAAATAAATATTCAGAGCAAATTTACAGTGTAAATTTAAGCAATATTTTTATATCACAATATTACGTCCTTAAATTATACGAGTACAACGCACTCCTTAGTGGCTAACTGTATATGAGGATTGCTAAATTTAAAAGTGTAACAAAAAAACGTTAAAATTTGGAATGTGTAATTTTCTTAAGACAAATTTTTCATTTGTACATTATTGATATTTTGCTTTAACGTAAAATATGCATTAAAACTTCCCTTCGTCAACTCCGCTAAACCCTTCATCCTGCGGGAGGGTCGATCAGTGAAGCGGTCCGAGGAACGCGTGTGACATCAACGCGGCTGTAGATGATCAAAGCCAAACAGCCGCCTACCATATCCTCTCGTCTCTTCTGAAACCAACAATACCCGGGTGTTCGCGTCCTCGCGTTAAATGTCCCCCCATTGAGGAGTTTGGGAAATGTTAATGAACAAACTAAGGGCCAAGGATAATGACTAAACCAACTATCTACCAATTACGACTCTTTAGTATCTACAAGTAAAAAAATCTAATTTTTAGCATATTTTGATTTATCAAGACTAGCCATCACAATCATGGTACTCCATTAAAGTTAACAAAGGCTTTCCCAAAATCACTGAAGCAAAGGTAATTGGTTTTGTACTGAACCATCCAAATGAAGTTGCTTTAGACAAAATAAGTTACACCTATCACAAGATTTAATGACAAACAACCTTCCTCAATTAGAACCTTTATCAGTTAGAAAACATAATATAAAACCATTTATGTGAGACAAAAGCTACTGATGTTAAATTAATTTTAGCAATCCATGGGACTTGACTGGCAGTGCATTGATTTTAAAATTAAATATTGCGCAAACACATTAGCACAAGTTGTTATACATCAGGAAGACTTTTTAGTTTCAGAAATTTAATAATCGAAGAAACTTATTAATTAAATAGAAAAGAAACTCAAAAGTTGTCTCTCCTGTTTTCCCCAGATACCGGCATCTTTTTATAGGATTTTTCACGTTAATGTAATTTAGTATTGTAAGTCCTTATGGTATGTAATTCTTGAAACAAAATAAAACAAAATAATGGAAAAAAAAATCTATTTCAAAACTAACCTACTTAAAGATTTTAGAAAATGCTTGCTAACAGTACGTATTAGTTCCAAACATGATACAAAACACAACATAACCAACCGATTTTCATTAATTAAATGTAAATAATTAAACCTGAGATACAATTGATTAACTTTAATTAAGTATTTATATCGAATAAATGGTGTGCATATTCAAATAAACCTTTCTTTGTAAATCTTCTAAATTAAATAATGACAATTTTTAGCTCTACTTATAAAATAACATTAAACATTCAAGCAGTTTTGCCAATCAGCTTATCAATTGGGATTAAAATGCCAGTTATGAGGCTTATGACACATAAAAAAATTAGAAAGAAGAACATTAAAATAAATAATTCTATTAGGACGCCTAAAAAACGACTCATTCTTGGGAAAGTATCCTTTGTAATACGACTTTTCTTAGTTGCAAGTACGGATACCGATAAGACCAGTTACATTTTTGCTAACGCTTAGCCAAAATTCCATCGAGTTTACATGCACTGCAATAGAACCAGATGTTGATTGTTCCCTGGACAGACAGAGTAATTTGACAGTGATACGGACAGACAGATATGAAATTTTCCAGAACCCTTCGAGTTACATGGCATCGTGAAACTCTCAGCCAGAATACCCAAATTTCTGGTATGAAAACATTATATAACCGTACCGACATTATTTTTAAATAAATCAGCCTATACGAATATATCAAGGCAATGAAAATTTTAAAATCACCTGGCAAGGAACGAATAATCCTCAGTACCATTAGACTGGTTCACAGGGAGCTCAAGAGGGGGGTGTGGTCAGTTGATGAAGGCTTGGGTCAGCCCACTCTAAAACACGACTCCTCGATACCGTATCATCTCTTTGCTTATAAGGCTCTCAGATTCCATATAATATTTAAGGGTGTTGATAGTGTTTATGTTTTTTGTTTTATTTTTCTTCTGCAATTATGAAACCTGGACAATCCAAAATTAAACATAATGCAAAATAAGCAAGTCTTGACGGAATTGTAGCATTGTGGTTTTAAAATTTTCAGGTCCCAGAAAACCCTTTTCAATAAAACCGCAACGTCTAATAAGGAATAAACAAACAGAATTCAACTAATAATAATAGTATTTTTTTGATAAATAAAGTACAAACATTTCCATAACACAAACACTATAATTTCGATAGGTACACCACCTATGGGTGCATCAGTATATAAAAATTAACATGTAAATTGAAAAATTGAAGGGAACACAACAAAAGTAAATAATACGGTTAAATACAAATGGACGTTGAAACTAAATGTTTTCATTCAATTATGTTATTGTTCCATGAATAGGTAAATTCGTTCCGATCACATCCCACAGTGTACAGAGAATGTCTTAAGAAATAACAAAATTACACGACAAATAATCTAAAAGAATAATTATAACTGTAATGTATACACAGAAAGCGCCACTAATCGTGCAAGAGTCGGAAACTGATTTTTTGTCATATAAAGACTCTTGTTACTTATATATATATAAGAAAAATTTTCTGTTCGTCACTTTATTCACATTACACTTCTTATATCGGTAAATTTTTGTAGTTGTATGAAACAGAATATTTAATAAACATAAGATTTATTTTAAAAATGTCTCCATATAAGATTAACCTTATTTCAGTTATGTTGTTATTTTAAACAACATAGTGATCAATCCGTATACTACATAAAAATTGTGAATAATGTTTTCTTAATAGGCATTAAGGTATAAAAATATACAATGCAAGTGTCTTCAGTGCTTTAAGAGAAGGTTGGTTTTACAGAAGTAAATAAATTAAACTTGATTAAGCGGTTGTTGAAATAATTGGTTTTCGACCGTAATAATACTACAACATTTTATAGTCACGGAAGCGTTAGTACTTTAGTTACATACTGATTCTAATGTAGAATATTGCCAGTTTCTCATATATAAAGAACCAAACTATTAAATATGATGAGGGCTACTGACTCTCTCTCGTCTTCTGTTTTCATATCTTAAGATAATGTGTTTGTTTAAATGAGATAATGATTTATGTCCTTTATATTGGAATACTTAGAAATTACCCCTTGCATTTGTTATGCAGTTTAGTGTTGAAAAACAGTTACACTGTGGGCAATTTAATATATTCTTTTCAAATGACATTACCAAACAATTCTGAGACTAAGTGACAGTCACTTAATTAGATTTAAGTGTTTAATCTCCCACAGTCGAAGCGCGAAACAGTAATTTTATAAATATTCTTCAACTACTAAAATTCCAAATCTACTTCTCTGCAAATATTATCTTTATTTATCGAGTAAATTGTAAATTGATTTTTTTTAAGTATCAAAATTAACTATTTTAAGGCCATTACTAATAAATTCCTAGGTCCTAAAAAGCGATCTGATAGCCGAAGTATCTTTGGCTTTTCAACTTCAATACACTTGTGATATCATAACATGATCCCACTAATATTATAAAAAATGCGAAAAGTTTGAATGTTTGAAGGTTTGTTCTCTAATCACGTGAACAGCTGCAGAAACTGCTATACGGATTGCGCTGTAATTTGGAACAGGTATAGCTTTTGGTCTGACCTTGAAACATTTAGAGTGCTTTAATAAATGATATCTTAAATCGGAGATCTTGATCGGGATTACAAGGTAGAATTCAGCTGTGACGTTATATGTAATATAAATTAATTAGAAACCAGAAAATGCTCCTACACGTGGCCAAACATGATATAATAATTAAGTTATTAACTCTGAATACTATTTACCATGGAATTAATAAATAATAAAATCTACCTGATGTATGCCAACTTACGTTTTAAAATGTTTGTAGAGCTCCCATCAATATTACATCATAATTGCTTTTTAATAAGGACTTCGGTTCTAAAGATTGTCGTGCGAAGCCACGGGTAACAGCCTAGTGGATTAATAATCTCAATAATACTAACGCAGAAATAAGAAAAAGCTTCTTCTTCCACGTACAATGAAATTTTGATTGGATATTTGATTTTGACAGAGTTAATAAAACAACCTACTGAAAATCACCGGGCGTTTTAATGTGTATAAATAGATTTACTTGATATTAATGACTTTAAGCGGTGTTTAAAAAGAGCTTTCTGCTATCTGATTATGGAATCCAAGTACATATATATATAATTGGATAGTGGACTGTTAAAGAAAGTCTTTAAGACCAATGATAATTTCCCGGAGGGAATTTTCGAAGTAGTAATAGGGCTATATGTTACTAAGTTAGTTATTGTTAAAATGTAAATACTAATTGATTCACGTGATTGAGTAACACACACGCTACAACACATACAGACCGACAGGAATAGATTTGTATATAATAAATAGTTTTAGAATAATCATTGATTAATGAAATTGTACAACTCTGTTAAGGTTGTACAACTATACAAAATTACATAGTTTAATTAATTTTATAAGGATAATGCTTATGTAAGTTTTAAACTTGAAATTTTTTTTGTCATTGCGCAATTGTAAAATTTTTGAAGTCCAATCATATAAATTAGATAGAAAAATAAATTATAGAATTTTAATTTTACTATTCCTGGCAAGGTCGATCTGCAGACTCTACTGGTAATAATTAAATGGAGGAATGTGTTGTTGAAAACGGGAAATGCAGTAACGAGACCTCTGGTATTCCAGATCAGGAAAGAAGGAAACAGGAATGTGCTATATTATTTCCGCTTACGTTTGAGTGTGGTTAGAAATGTGTCACTGTGATGGGATTTCGGTTTAAATACACAGATAAATTGAATAAAGTTCTTATTTTCCATTCATTTATTTAAATAGTTTTAATATAAACAAGTTTATTACGAACAAAAAAATATAAAACAGCTCAAAAAAGCGTAAAGAACCTTTTAAAAATTTGTCTTTTGGAATTCACAACTACATGAGAGTTACAGCTTGAACTTAACGTTTTGTCGTCCTGTTTTTAAAATGAAGGAAATGTAGGTGGCTAATAATGACTATTTACAGTTTAAAATACAAGAAGCCCAATTTTACCTGCCATATATAGAAATTGTAAACTGATTGACACTAATTAGAAAACAAAATTAATATTTTTTATTACAAATAAAATTATTTATGATACATCCTTGATTTTCAACCCAATAGCCGTAATCAGAATAAAATTTTAGAATCGCAATCCGTTCCCATTCCATTTATCTTTGAGACATATTGTATACTGAAGGTTTAAACTTTTCAAACTGAATAAGTTTATGTAAAATAATTACTAATGTTTTGTTACCACAGATAAATGTTTATTGGTCACTTTTATTTAAAATTTAATGTAGTTATTATCTTGTCTTTATTACTAATTATCACAATTAAGACTTTATTTATTATTTGTATTATTATTAAAGATATATGATATAAGCTGCGTAATTAACAAATAAAAGTCAGAAATTTTGGTTTTGTGTTCAGCTCGCTTTAATATTTATTTTAGATTATAAAAAAAGACTGTTGAGATTACTATTTTGTTTTTGTTTTTATTAAGTTATATAGGTTTAGATAAATTTTATATTTGGTTCAGTAAAAAGCTCACTACTTTTAGCTTCACACGCAAATTTCTAAATGGGAACTCCTTTCAGGTTTACCAATTAATTAAATTACTTATTATGAAATATAATGGAGTTTTATGGACATTATCCGAAAGATTAAGAGGGCGTTCGTATCAGGTACTATTATTCAGTATTTCATGGTGAGAAGCTCAGAGATTTACTCTGATATATTTGGAATATTTTGATTACAAATAACCATATTTCAGATCCTGACAGTTGCGTTTGCTATTTTGCTTACCTAATAAATGACCAAATACAATAAATCTATTCTTTTGGGAGCGTTTGCTAGGTAGTTGTGGTCTAAGATGAGTTTGCTATAGTCAGTTTCTCTTGCAGTACTGTGAAAAACAAATTATAAAAATAATTAAAACTGAGATGTTCTTACCGTTTCGAAGATACACTTGTTTATTTCGTTACAAGGGATGTAAATCCTTACAAAGGGACCATTTGAAAATACTTGTTTATAACGTTTTTTTAGCGTTCAATCAGTCTTGTTTTTCTTCATAAATTAATCTTGAAAATGGAACGATTACGGACATGTTATTTTCGTTCTCTACCTTTGTTTCGATGGTATTTAAAATTGCAAGTAGATGTTTTTATTAATTTTCGTTTACCGGCCGCAATATTGAGTAGAATTAGGATTTTGAAATATAAATATTTTCGAATTGGAAAACATTTACGCGAACGATTCCCAATTTTGTTCTTTCATAATCTTCCTCGGAAAAAAATTGTGTCACACATAAATTATAGCCAAATTAGGTCCACCTGTTCTAGATATGTAGCGATTAACAAGAGATATTGGCGTCAAACTTTGTTCACAAGTATAAGATCTCAAAACAGTTTTTATTTTATACACAATTACGCACCGCTTAGACCTTCTGTCTTTGTTGAGTGTTTTGCCTAAGATGTCCCTCAATATTTAAGAAATGTTTCTGATCGTATGATACTGTACTATACAGGAGAATAATACGCCCTTTAGAAAAAATGACTACTAGAAATGTTGGAGAACTTAGGCGGACTCAGATATTGTGTGTGAGGTTTCCAATCATTGGGGACTGTTTTAGTTAATGACACTGTCGGACAACATGCACTATAAAAAAAAACAAGAGACGCGCTCAAATTTTTTAGTGTTTCTGGTAGGTCCAATAATAGAGTTCCTTTATTTTCCATATGTAAAAGGCAGTAATCCATGTAGTCATTGCCCAGTATACATACGTATTTTTTTTCTACTACGTCATATTATAGTATATGTAAAATAAGTTATTCAAAGAATATATATGAAAAAGAAATATATATATGGAGGTTTATATGATACGACTAAATCAATAAATAGAAGTGTTGAGTAAAAAGGGTAATAATATATCAGTAATTATTATACAAAAGCTAATGTGAATTATCCATAATTAAGAAGGTATAATACCACAGTTTTATCTACAGTTTCTCTTCTCTATGTCTTTCTTGTTCCAGGTTGTATTACTAAAGTTCATATGACGAGGACGGTTATGTCTCACCAGTCAAAATATAGTGCTCTACTCACATTAAAACTGTTTAATTCTGGACAGTTATGAATTATATACATAATTAAATATATATTATTTACAATCAATATTTATTATTAAAAGTTTTATATTACTCTGTAAAATTACTATGTTATGTTATTGG